>NW_026604475.1:0-274000 GCF_024763615.1 Phlebotomus papatasi
CGGTCATTCACAATGTTCACAATATAAAAATAATTAGGGGAAGGAGGGGAAGGCTTTTAGACTTCGTACACACCCCAGCTTCGAACACTTCATAATTTGTTTTCCAAATTCTTTTAATGAATCTGAGTTAGTGGCAATATTTTTTAATAGTTAGTGTAAAGTAACACATTCTGAAAAAACTATAGGTCACATTTTTTTTAATTCGAAAAAAAATATGAAGTGTTCGAAGTCTGAGTGTGTGCTAAACCTGAAAGCTTTCCTTAGTAAAGGCATCAATAGGTTTTTTACTTTAAGTGCGGTTAAATGGTGGAAGCCAAAGTCTTGAAATCCCGAATGTAACGAAATTTTGTTTCAAAATTGGTGTTTTCAAATGCATTCAAGTCTGGTCATTTTGACTAAAATTATTATTGAACTGCAGAGATTCGTCTCTTGAATTCAGATCCCTAATACTGGTTTCCGACCTAAGGCTTAGCCATATGGCTTAACTACTCTAATTTCTTACCAATCACGATCTTTTGGAAATATTTAATTTAGGATTGGATCATTAAAGATGAAAAACCTATTTGATTCTTAAAAACCGATACAATCACAGAGAAATCCGAAAAAGTTAAAATAACATTCCGGAAATGATTATTTTACCCTGCAGTATTGATCCGAAATCGGTGTAAATATTTTGCTTTTTAGGTGTATTAAGGGTTAAAATTACCCTTTTTCATGTTAATTTTACCCTTAAAAAGGTGTAAAATTAACATTAAAAAATGTTGATATATTAGATGAGATCATATATTCTGTCAGTAGAAGAGGTAAAAAGTTTGGAGTGGTATATATCAGCTCCTGATGAACATAATTGGATGAGTGAACTATTGTTGGAAAGCTTGGTTCATTAGCTTTCAGAATCTGGTATATGTAATTGGCTATGGGTAAATCATGGTCATCCAGAACCATTTATGTCGAAGAAGACACTTTTTGCAACGTCTTTTTTGGCCATCTACTGCTGGGACCAGGAGTGACCTACAATTCTCGCACTTGGACTGTTCGTTAGAGGAACTCAAAGGGTATAATTTGTAGAAGAAACTTTTTTTTTGGACATCTTACTTTTTTTTATTCATCGACTTTTGCAAGAATTTTAACATTTTACACGCAAGGAAAAAATTACAAAAATCCTAAAAGAGTGGTTTCTGGAGGGGAAGGATAGACGTGGGGATGAAATTGATATGATATTTGGATTCCTTGGATCAACTTATGGGGGAGTACTTAGAACATTCCAAGTCGATATCTTCATTAGTTTGTCCAGAAAATGAGATAGAAGGATTTCTGTCATTTTTTTCTATGCGTATAAAATGTTAAAATTCTTGCAAAAGTCGATGAATAAAAAAAAGTAAGATGTCCAAAAAAAAAGTTTCTTCTACAAATTATACCCTTTGAGTTCCTCTAACGAACAGTCCAAGTACGAGAAAAGTGGGTCACTCCTGGTCCCAGAAGTAGATGGCCAAAAAAGACGTTGCAAAAAGTGTCTTCTTCGACATAAATGGTTCTGGATGACCATGATTTACTCATAGCAGACTACATATACCAGATTCTGAAAGCTAATGAACCAAGCTTTCCAACAATAGTTCACTCATCCAATTATGTTCATCAGGAGCTGATATATACCACTCCAAACTTTTTACCTCTTCTACTGACAGAATATATGATCTCATCTAATATTTTTACAACTTAAAGGTGTTAAAATTATGAGGAAAAAAAGTTAATCGCACCCCCATTTTTTTTCTCAGTGATTGCTCGTTATTTAGGATTTTGTTGAAACCTTCAGGAACTGGGCTTAACCTCTAGTCTGAAGACCGCTTAACGGTCGACTAGGGATTATAACATGACTGCCACCTAATTAATAATCCTCCCAACTTTATAAATCATTAAAACTTCCCTTATGCACAATTCAATATGCCATGGCTGAAGTATAAATGCATTTCTATACTTTTATTTTAAAAGCAATACACAAGTAACAATCGTTTTGTTTTTTAACCGGAAAACTTCTATACATGACACTGCAAAAAAAGTGTGACGCCCAAAAACACGTTAGCGCTTTAGCTTCCACTTGGTGTAACAAAAATTCTCACGTTCGGTAACGCCTGAAAATCCTGTAAGCTAAATCGCTACTTTTTTGCTGCTAAACGGGAGAGTGAGAGAAATCCAGTGACGTGAGTAATGCGTGCGCTACTGAGTTTGATGCTGAGAGTGGAGAGTGAGAGCGATGAATGCTAAGCCGCGCGAGCAACAGCAGGAAGAGAGTAAAGTGAGAGAGAGAAACAGTTAGGACTCTCGCGGAAGAAATTTTTTCACATTCCTGGAACATTCTAGAAGCGTGGGTCTCTCAGTCAGTGCAATGGCGCAGCAAAAAAATTTGCGAGTGCAATTTAATAATGAAAAGTGTTTTATAAACGTGAAATTCAGTGAAATCCTAAGCTACGAGGACTTGGAAAATAGTGGTGAGTAGTTTAATAGTGAATATTTAAATGAGATAGGTGAAAAATGCTCTTTTTTGATGCATGGTGTATCGTGTTAAAAGCTTCTATGCTTTCAAGGAAATTTCCAGAAAAAAATAGCACTGAGGAAGAGTATTAGGTGATATTCTTAATAATATCTCCTGATGACAAAATTTCATGTCGTCTGATCGAGCTCAAATTTGACCAAAATGTGTTTCAGCACTTCCTGATCACGAATATATGGGGGCCAAGTTACGTTTCCGACCGGCCGGCCGGCCGGCCGTCCGGCCGCTCTTTGGAGCTTAATAGCTCCTAAACTAAAAGAGATATCGACTTGCGGTTTTCGGCAAAGGTTATATACCGCATGAAAATTGCAACTTGGGTGCATTGACCCCCCATTCCCCACCCCTCCTTCCGCCATTTTGAAGACACCCCTTTTTTTGTTTTCTCAATAACTCCGCCCCTATGGCATCGATCGGGCTCAAATTTAGTATGTTATAGCTGGGCCTTAGTGCTTCCCATCAATACCAAACTTAAGGTTCCTCGACCCCCCTGACCCGAGCTATTAGGGTCCAAAAAAATTTCTTAAAATGGCCATAACTCCGGTTCTAATTGTTAGAATTTAAAAAGTGAGGACTTTTTGGAAAGCTCTCGTGAAATGCCACTTCCCCTTCTAACATCGCAAGTTCATAAAACCACCACTAGGGGCGCTATTTTTAAAAAGAAGACTTTTCAATTTTCTAATAAGTTAAAATTCATTTCATTCAATTTTAGTCTTGTATTTAGGCTTAAATTTACTTTAGTTTTTTTTTATTTTTGATTTATTTTTATTTTAATTTTTTTTTGTATAACTTTCAGTGCGCAATCAACTGTCCTTAAACGGTGGGGTGCTAAAAATTTTAGACTCAGAGGGAGTTAGAATCTTGCCAGCAGCATTCTCAGAAGTCGAAACTTCGTATTATATTATACGACACGAAGAAGATGTGTCTGATGCCATTGGAGACGTTCCAGTAAGAAATGGGTATCCGGAGGCCACTGGGAATATTGTGGAGAATCCAAATATGATGCCAACCCTTATTGCGAAGGTATTTAATTTTTTTGATCAGTAGAAGACCCAAGTCTTTGCAAAAGTACATCTAACGTAAAGTTATAAATGGTTTTGATCAATAAAATATTACATTTTGCTCAGTGATAAACGCAAAATTGATCAACACTTACTAAATCATATCTATGTTAAGATGTCAAGCTGAATTTTAAGTTCTTTATTATCATATCACTTTGCCCCAACAATGGTCCTTATTCTGAGATCAAGATAAAAATCAAAATTTAACAGTCAAGTATTTCCAAGATTAAGATTTTAGTAAAAAAAAAACTGTTACAGTAGAGACTCGCTATAGGCCATCGCTCTGTAGGCCACAATTTATTGACCGTTGATTTCAAAACACTGATTTTAAGTTGGATTATGTTTTTTTAGTACGCGACATGCAATGTTATCTTAATTATTTTAATATTTTTGATAAAGTTTATTGAGTAAGTTGTGATAATTGTGATCCATAAAGAAGAGAACGAGGACGAGTACCACAATCGCAAAGAAAGTGGAAGCCGTCGAGCAATTTCAATACTAAAAGTTGTTGATAATTTTAAAAAATTACATGGACTATAGTGCGACCCAAGTGGTAAATCTGGAACCAAATGTGGACTATAGCAAGACTCTACTGTAGTACTGATAATTCAAAACATTTGCGAGAGGTCTTTGGGATTATTTTAGGGAAAGACGAAATTTGAATATGCCTTGATAAATTTTGAATTATTTTATTTTTAGGAGCTTCGCAAGTTTTTTAGAGTTCAAAGAACTGTTTTAATCAACGGTGCCGAGCTGTTGACAAAAAACAAGCTCACTGAGCGTGAAAGGAAGATGGCAATTCGAATAATTGCTAACCATCTTCTGCTTTATCGGCCTCAGCCCAAAAAAGATGATAAAATAGCTTACGCAAAGGCCACCGTGGAGCTCTTTCCGTCCTTAAAAATAGATTCTCCGAGGGGATATGTAAGATTTTTTTTTAATTATTCAGAATGTTTATGTGTATAAACTAATATCGTTGCATATTCTTAGGATGCAGTTTATAATCCAGATAAACGTTCTGGATTTTTGGGGAACTGCATCAATAGAATGCTATCAAGGAAGCGAGAAGAGTGTAATGTATTTGAGCCAACTGCATTGATAAACCAGGGGAATTCTTCTCCGGTACAGAACAACATTGATTATTGCATTGACTTGGAAGAAGTCAAGGATGAATTGAAAACGCTTTTCTGGCGAAATGATGAAAAAAAAATATTTGATGCCATGGAGAAAACCTTCCCGATCCGACGAAAGTTTTTGAAAACACCACTAAAGAAGAACATTCTTCTAGAGTATCCAAGGTTTTTGGATACACGGGGATTGGTGAGTTTTACTTTCTTCAAGATTGTTTACTAAAAATTTATTGTAATTTTGTACTTGTTTTCCTGTAACAATTTTTATTTTACTTCACATGTAGATTCAGCTTGATTTCCAATTGCTTTTCCCTGATAAGAACAACTGCTTGAAGAAGTTGTTTGATGAAGAATTTCAAACAAAGCTATGTACTTTGGGAAATACTCAAGCAATGCGCAAAATAGACAATGGTATGTATAATTTTCTATCTTTATTATATGTCTTATAAATGCTTTTTTTATTACATATATTGCTTTCTTGCTACTTATTTTGAATAAATCAAGGGTGCTGTTTTGCATAATAAATTTCTATAAAGAGTTTACAAGATTGATGCCAGTCAATTTTACAAGTGCATATTTCAAATTTTAAACAATCCTCTCACCCTTGAGAAAACGAAAGTCCAAAAATTTAAGTCAAATATTTAGCGTAGAAATAAAAAAAAATCATATTCTTAATTGAAGACGAATGAATCTTAATTTATTTTTAAAAATTACTATTCTTAGTAATTACTTAACGAATCAGGTGATTCTAACAACTTAAAACCGAGTATATTTTCTTTTCCTATACTTTTAAAAGTTCATTATTTTTCTCACGTTGCTCATTAAGTTTGAAGTAAAGAAACACAAAAAAGTTACTTTTGATATTTTTGGAAAAAAGGCAATGAACTCATGCCCAACATTGTTAGTCTAATTTCTGAAAGGTTTGTTCGTTATTTAGAATTGAAGAAACGAGACACTATTCTGATCTTTTGTAAAAGAGGCAAAACTTGTTCTAAAATTTAAAAAGTGAGACTTTCCATTTTCATAATTGTCCTGAAATACTCAAAAAGTTTTTGTACAGACATTCAATACCGTGAGATATTTATTTTTCAGAAATTAAATTTTTAATAACTCTTCAAAACGTTCAGTAACTCTTAGTAATTCTTCAAAACATTATACTATCTATCTATCTATATATATATATTGAAATGCCAAAAACATGTTTACAAAACAAATATTATTGTGCGCTAGGCATATCTCACATAATCAGAGGAACTTTGTTTTATATTTATTTTTACAATTTTTTTTTCTTTTTCATTGTAATGTAAAATCTAGGATGGCCCACGCCAATTTGGGCAACTCTCAACTGGCTGTCACTGTTGCCACCAACTGGTGGAGGTCGAGGTCACCAAGGTAGACCAAGTCTCAAAGAAGCCTGCGGAAATTTGATACAGTTTTACGAGGCAGGCAGAGTGCCTGATGCAAAACCGTCTCCAACTATCATCGCGCAGGGGAACACAAGGAGCGACATCAGAAAGTTTTACGTGTCTTTGGATGAGAGTCTCATAGTAACCAATGATACCTTTCTTGATGCGTTGGACATTATGTTCAAGATGCATTTTGTATTCGATTTGGAGTATGAAGCCTCACTGCGCAACTTTTTCCGTTACATTCAGAACTACGTGTTCAAAATTAAGGGAAATGAAACTCCCAATACTACTATCAATAAGTGTCGTATGATTTTGATGTCCAATGAGTAATATCAAGTGCCAAATTTGTGATAAATTTTTTGAAAACCCAGCAGTTTATATTAAAGATCTGCAATATGTGCACTTATTCAATTATGGACCGAAAACAGTTATAAAATGCGGATATATATCTTGCTCAAAAACTTTTGCATCGCTTAAAGGATTAAAACATCATATGAGTGTTTGTTTCCACGGACAAATCCCCAGTGTTTCTTCACGTTCATTGCAACCTAATGCTCCTAACAATTCAAGAAACGACCCATCAACTTTAATAGAAGAGTCACAACTAACTTTTTCCGAATATTATGAGTCAGATGTTTCCGTTCAAAGTTTAGAAAAAAGCGATCATGAAGAATTAACTTCTAGCTTAAAAAATTTTGCAAATGATATACACAATTTTACTGTCTCCAATGTTGTATTAAATTTCATATTCACTTTCCTTTATTTATTTTTGAATATTTTGTTTTCAATAATTAGAAGTATTATAATGTCATCTCCTCGCTTGGAAGTTGCATTAAAAAAGCTTTCTGAAATTCAAACTTCATTAACCGCAGTCGTGTCTGACAGTAAAAGTACATATATGAGAAGAAAGAACGTATTTTCTAAAATGCCAGAACCGGAAGAAATTTTGTTAACTATGAAAACAAAGAGGAGAATGGAAATAAGTAGTAAAACTTTTTTGAATGTACAACAACCAGTTACATTTGCTAAGATAAGCCTAATAGAAACATTAAAATTTGTTTTTAACTTGCCCCAAACTCAGACACTGAAGTATTCACTTGATGAAAATGAACATGACTCAACTTTGATCAAAGGCTTTCATGACGGTTCTGTCTTTAAGACTAATTTCAATAATCTGAACAAAAATGAATTGATTTTTATAAGTCTTTATTTCGATGAATTTGAAACAGTGAACCCGATTGGAACAAAAATTGGTAAACATAAAATAGGAGCATTTTATTTCAATATTTGTAACGTTCAACGAGGACAAAATTCAAAGTTGGATCATATATATCTCTTTGCACTAATAAAAATGGAAGATTTGAAAAACAGTGATTTCAACGATGTTGTAAAGGTTCTTATTAAAGACTTAAAAAAACTGGAAAATGAAGGGGTGGAAATTAATTGGAATGGCAGTATTAAAAATATTAAAGGGTTCTTGCTAAACATTTGTGGTGATAATTTAGGTCTAAACCATCTGCTGGGTTTTAAAAAAAATTTTAACAGCGACTACTTTTGTCGCATATGTCTTTGTAAACTTGATGAGATACAGTACAAATTTCGAGAAGAAGACTTTTCAATGAGAACCAAAGAGACTTATGAAAATGATGTTTCCAAATTAGGTAACAATTCAGATCATATTAGAGGAGTCAGAGAAAACTCACTTTTTAATGATTTGCAATATTTCCATGTGGTGGAAAATCCTTCTATAGACATCATGCACGATGTCTTAGAAGGGGTTGCTCAATATGAATTGAATTTATTTTTTAATTATCTAATTGATCATAAGCATAACACCCTACATGAGATTAATTCTTTGATATCCTCTTTCAATTTTGCTTTTGAAGAAAGGAGAAATTTGCCATCTCCCATTCGACTAAAAGGAAAGAATCACATCGGACAAAATGCAAGTCAATGTTGGACACTTCTAGTAAATCTACCATTAATATTTTACAGTCATTTCAAAAATTATACGGATCCGAGTTTAAAACAAGTGTGTCAACTTATGATATTATTAATAAAAATTTCTCGAATTATTTTTTCTTATGAAATCAAAACTTCATCCATCAATGAGCTTAAAACTTTGATTTTCGAGCACCATTCTCTTTTAAAAAAAAATTTCCCTAATTTCCTTCTGAAAGCCAAGCATCATCATATGATACACTATCCAAGTATTATATTAAAAATGGGTCCACTGGTGAACACTTGGTCGATGCGCTTTGAAGGAAAGCATTCATGTCTCAAAACTTTCGCAAAATCAAGTAAAAATTTCAAAAACATACCTAAATCTTTGTCAATCAAACATCAAGAAGTTCTATATAATAAATTAATTAAAGAAAATGAGAAAAATGATGTTCATATACTTAGTAATCCAACAGACAATATTGAACTTATTACCCAAAAATTAAATATCACAGATGAAAAAAATGACTTAATTTTTCTAAAACACATACCAAATTACAAAGATTTTGTCTCAGGGGTGTTTTTCTTCTATAAGGCTTTAAATAATCAAAATGGATACTTTTATAAAATCCTGGACATATTTATGGTACAAACCAAATATTATATTAGTGCACAAAAGTATGAAATTGAAAAATTTGATGAAGACTTACAAGTCTATAAAATAGTTATCACAGATAATAATATCACAATTGTTAACTTTGATGAAATTCAATGTAAAAAAACATTTTCCCCATGTTTCATGAATTCTATGATATTTATTGTTAGTAAAGTAATTATAAATTAAAATGTATTTTAATGAATAAAAAATTTATAATAAAAAAATGTAATTTTATTTCCTATGTGAATATAAATATGGGTTCAAAATGATGCTAAAATTGGGTTTTCTTTGAATACGAAATCACTAACATATTGTGTGCCATTTTAGACCTGCTTCGTTAGTAAAAATTGCTAAGAAATGTATCTAAATTAATAAATGATTTGTACTAAAAATTTCTAACGTTATTTTATATTTTTACGTGCATTTTGATAGCAAATGCATTAACAAAATGATGCTTTATTGATCTACAGAATGTAGCTAAACACGCTTACGATTTGTATACAAATTTACCACACCAAGTGGAAGTCCATCTGGCGCATCCCAAACGTAAGCGAATTCGCTCACAAATTTTTTTGAGTGAGGAGGACCGTTCAAGCGAGAAAATTACCCTACGAACCTCAATGGCAGTCACAGGTGTAAGATATAGTGATTCCACGCTTAGGGGTCGGATCTCATAATCCACACTAGGGGGTTCGATTTGCGACGCAATGGACCGCGGAACACCAAGAAAATAATCATTAAATTCCTCAGAAATTGCAAGTGGATCCGTCAATAAGTTACCATTTCTATTAACAATTGCATCAACCCGATCTCTTGCCCCAGATCTGCCCGTCAGTTCATTAACTGTCTCCCAGGTCTTCCTCAAATTACCCTGCGATCTATTTAATTTGTTCATGTAGTAGGAGTTCTTACTTTCATCGATTGATTTTCGGACGTTCTTAGAAAGTTCCTTTGCGTAGGTCGCTAATCTTTCACAGTTTGGTTTTCTCCTACTTAGCTTTAGTATTGAATTTTTTCTTCGAATCATTCGACAAAGTTCAGGGGAAATCCAGGGTTGTCTAGGGGAAACAGAATTTAAAGCAGAGAGCATAGTAGTGCACCCCTCCAAAATTTGTAGGAATCGATTGAGGAAAAGATCAAATGCTCTCGAAGCATTCGTTTCCGAATAAATTTCTAGCCAGACTTCACACCTGAGCTTCTCGTTAAGGCCCGCAAAATTTATTTTCCGTCTAAATTGCACTTCTTTTGGGGTCTGTCGTCCACATAAACTTTTTTCAAACTTGAGGGAGAGCATAGAGTGGTCAGAGACACCCACATGCAGCACCTCTGCAGTATTAGAAAGAACCATTCTACGATTTCGTGCCCATATGTGATCTATACATGTTACACTTTGCCCCGAGATTCTTGTGGGTGAATTAATCAACGCCTCAAACCCATAGCTTGACAAGAGGGTCATATAGTCATCAGCCTCACGTCCGTTACCCAGGTCTATGTTCATGTCTCCGAGGATGTAGACATTGTGAGATTTAATACTCCCAAGACAGTTATCCAAATCTACCAGAAAACTAGAAACAGGAAACCTATGAAAACGATAGGTGCAAATAAAAATAAACTCATCATCACCAATCCCCACAGAAACGCACAGGGCATCCGCAGAGGAAAAGTTCACTGGAATTACTCTACATGAAAAACTATTCCTAACATAAATAATAACACCGCCAGACCTGTACTGATCATTACACCTATGGAGAGTTCTATAACCCTTTAAACTATATAACGGAATTTCGTCACTTTTGATCCACACCTCTGTCAGGCAGATGATATCAGGATAAAGACTTGTCGCTTTAAGGGTAGTCAACAACAGATTAAAATTCTTTCTAATGCTCCTAATATTCTGCAAAACGACCGAGCAGATCAGCATTTTAACCGTGTATGTACAAGATCTGAATGAAGAAAAGTGAGAGAAAAAAAAAATTTCAACAAAAAATAGAATTGAAAAAAAAAAAACAAGAATGGTACACTAAAAGTTAAAAAAAAAAAAGTTTACGTTACTTGAAAATGAAAAAAAAAAAAAACTTTACTACTCTGAATTACTTTAAGAAAAAAAAAACGAAGAAAATGAAGACAAAAAAAAAAAAAAACTACTCTACGTTACTTTGTTAGATTTTGAAAGTCACTGAAAGTATTAATAATAAAAACCCTCTCTCCCTCAGCTCTCCTCATCCTCACGATCCCCCCATCCACCCAGGCAAATTTAAAATCCAGCTTCGTCCTCCACTCCCTGGCAGCCTTCAGCAACTCCCTCCGACGCGCCGTAAGTCGCTCATTGATGGTGATACGTGCTTCCTTCTGATGAGACTTGTTGAGGAATATTCCCTTGTAATTATTTGCTCGGTTTTTTTCCCTTCTTGCCACGATGATCTTCCTCCTCACCTCCTCACTAGAAAGCTTCACAAGGAGCATGTTCTTCTTCTTTTCAGGCCCAAGCGTAATCAGATGGGCATTTACAATCTCTGAAGCAGCCACCTCAATTTCCAGAGCATCGACTATAATATCACTTGCAAGTTTCACTTTATTCTGCTGTATCATTTCATCAGGAACGTTATGTATTTCAATCATGTATTTTTTGTGGGAATTTTTCCAAGAAAATAATTCAACTAATGATATTAATTGATTGATAGAATTATTTGAAGTATTCTAATGTGATTTTCATTGAGAAATTTTAAGAATTGCGGTTTTTAGAGCAGATTTTGGCATTTTTAAAAAATTAAAAAAAAAACTCCCAAGAGTGGGATCATGATGAGTTTTGGTGGGAATTTTTCCAAGAAAAAAATTCAACTAATGATATTAATTGATTGGTAGAATTATTTGAAGTATTCTAATGTGATTTTCATTGAGAAATTTTAAGAATTGCGGTTTCTAGAGCAGATTTTGGCATTTTTAAAAAATTAAAAAAAAAACTCCCAAGGGTGGGGTCATGATGATTTTTGGTGGGAATTTTTCCAAAGAAAAAAATTCAACTAATGATATTAATTGATTGGTAGAATTATTTGAAGTATTCTAATGTGATTTTCATTGAGAAATTTTAAGAATTGCGGTTTCTAGAGCAGATTTTGGCATTTTTAAAAAATTAAAAAAAAACTCCCAAGGGTGGGATCATGATGATTTTTGGTGGGAATTTTTCCAAGAAAATAATTCAACTAATGATATTAATTGATTGATAGAATTATCTGAAGTATTCTAATGTGATTTTCATTGAGAAATTTTAAGAATCGCGGCTTCTAGAGCAGATTTTGGCATTTTTAAAAAATAAAAAAAAAAACTCCCAAGGGTGGGGTCATGATGATTTTTGGTGGGAATTTTTCCAAGAAAAAAATTCAACTAATGATATTAATTGATTGATAGAATTATTTAAAGTATTCTAATGTGATTTTCATTGAGAAATTTTAAGAATTGCGGTTTCTAGAGCAGATTTTGGCATTTAAAAAAAAAAAAAAAAAAACTCCCAATTGTGGGGTCATGATGATTTTTGGTGGGAATTTTTCCAAGAAAAAAATTCAACTAATGATATTAATTGATTGGTAGAATTATTTAAAGTATTCTAATGTGATTTTCATTGAGAAATTTTAAGAATTGCGGTTTCTAGAGCAGATTTTGGCATTTTTAAAAATAAAAAAAAAACTCCCAAGGGTGGGGTCATGATGATTTTTGGTGGGAATTTTTCCAAGAAAAAAATTCAACTAATGATATTAATTGATTGGTAGAATTATTTGAAGTATTCTAATGTGATTTTCATTGAGAAATTTTAAGAATCGCGGTTTCTAGAGCAGATTTTGGCATTTTTAAAAAATTAAAAAAAAACTCCCAAGGGTAGGATCATGATGATTTTTGTGGGAATTTTTCCAAGAAAAAATTCAACTAATGATATTAATTGATTGATAGAATTATTTGAAGTATTCTAATGTGATTTTCATTGAGAAATTTTAAGAATTGCGGTTTCTAGAGCAGATTTTGGCATTTTTAAAAAATTAAAAAAAACTCCCAAGGGTGGGATCATGATGATTTTTGTGGGAATTTTTCCAAGAAAATAATTCAACTAATGATATTAATTGATTGGTAGAATTATTT
Source organism: Phlebotomus papatasi (assembly GCF_024763615.1). Taxonomy (NCBI): domain Eukaryota; kingdom Metazoa; phylum Arthropoda; class Insecta; order Diptera; family Psychodidae; genus Phlebotomus; species Phlebotomus papatasi. Next base: position 12,873 of record NW_026604475.1, read on the forward strand.
GAAGTATTCTAATGTGATTTTCATTGAGAAATTTTAAGAATCGCGGTTTCTAGAGCAGATTTTGGCATTTTTAAAAAATTAAAAAACTCCCAAGGGTGGGATCATGATGAGTTTTGGTGGGAATTTTTCCAAGAAAAATTCAACTAATGATATTAATTGATTGATAGAATTATTTGAAGTATTCTAATGTGATTTTCATTGAGAAATTTTAAGAATTGCGGTTTCTAGAGCAGATTTTGGCATTTTTAAAAAATTAAAAAAAACTCCCAAGGGTGGGATCATGATGATTTTTGTGGGAATTTTTCCAAAGAAAAAAATTCAACTAATGATATTAATTGATTGGTAGAATTATTAAAAGTATTCTAATGTGATTTTCATTGAGAAATTTTAAGAATTGCGGTTTCTAGAGCAGATTTTGGCATTTTTAAAAAATTAAAAAAAAACTCCCAAGGGTGGGATCATGATGATTTTTGGTGGGAATTTTTCCAAGAAAATAATTCAACTAATGATATTAATTGATTGATAGAATTATCTGAAGTATTCTAATGTGATTTTCATTGAGAAATTTTAAGAATCGCGGTTTCTAGAGCAGATTTTGGCATTTTTAAAAAATAAAAAAAAAAACTCCCAAGGGTGGGGTCATGATGATTTTTGGTGGGAATTTTTCCAAGAAAAAAATTCAACTAATGATATTAATTGATTGATAGAATTATTTAAAGTATTCTAATGTGATTTTCATTGAGAAATTTTAAGAATTGCGGTTTCTAGAGCAGATTTTGGCATTTAAAAAAAAAAAAAACTCCCAAGGGTGGGGTCATGATGATTTTTGGTGGGAATTTTTCCAAGAAAATAATTCAACTAATGATATTAATTGATTGGTAGAATTATTTAAAGTATTCTAATGTGATTTTCATTGAGAAATTTTAAGAATTGCGGTTTCTAGAGCAGATTTTGGCATTTTTAAAAATAAAAAAAAAACTCCCAAGGGTGGGGTCATGATGATTTTTGGTGGGAATTTTTCCAAGAAAAAAATTCAACTAATGATATTAATTGATTGGTAGAATTATTTGAAGTATTCTAATGTGATTTTCATTGAGAAATTTTAAGAATTGCGGATTTTAGAGCAGATTTTGGCATTTTTAAAAAATTAAAAAAAAACTCCCAAAGGTGGGATCATGATGATTTTTGTGGTAATTTTTCCAAGAAAATAATTCAACTAATGATATTAATTGATTGATAGAATTATTTGAAGTATTCTAATGTGATTTTCATTGAGAAATTTTAAGAATTGCGGTTTCTAGAGAAGATTTTGGCATTTTTAAAAAATTAAAAAAAACTCCCAAGGGTGAGATCATGATGATTTTTGTGGGAATTTTTCCAAGAAAATAATTCAACTAATGATATTAATTGATTGGTAGAATTATTTGAAGTATTCTAATGTGATTTTCATTGAGAAATTTTAAGAATCGCGGTTTCTAGAGCAGATTTTGGCATTTTTAAAAAATTAAAAAACTCCCAAGGGTGGGATCATGATGAGTTTTGGTGGGAATTTTTCCAAGAAAAATTCAACTAATGATATTAATTGATTGATAGAATTATTTGAAGTATTCTAATGTGATTTTCATTGAGAAATTTTAAGAATTGCGGTTTCTAGAGCAGATTTTGGCATTTTTAAAAAATTAAAAAAAACTCCCAAGGGTGGGATCATGATGATTTTTGTGGGAATTTTTCCAAGAAAATAATTCAACTAATGATATTAATTGATTGGTAGAATTATTTGAAGTATTCTAATGTGATTTTCATTGAGAAATTTTAAGAATCGCGGTTTCTAGAGCAGATTTTGGCATTTTTAAAAAATTAAAAAACTCCCAAGGGTGGGATCATGATGAGTTTTGGTGGGAATTTTTCCAAGAAAAATTCAACTAATGATATTAATTGATTGGTAGAATTATTTGAAGTATTCTAATGTGATTTTCATTGAGAAATTTTAAGAATTGCGGTTTCTAGAGCAGATTTTGGCATTTTTAAAAAATTAAAAAAAACTCCCAAGGGTGGGATCATGATGATTTTTGGTGGGAATTTTTCCAAGAAAATAATTCAACTAATGATATTAATTGATTGGTAGAATTATTTGAAGTATTCTAATGTGATTTTCATTGAGAAATTTTAAGAATCGCGGTTTCTAGAGCAGATTTTGGCATTTTTAAAAAATTAAAAAACTCCCAAGGGTGGGATCATGATGAGTGTTGGTGGGAATTTTTCCAAGAAAAATTCAACTAATGATATTAATTGATTGATAGAATTATTTGAAGTATTCTAATGTGATTTTCATTGAGAAATTTTAAGAATTGCGGTTTTTAGAGCAGATTTTGGCATTTTTAAAAAATTAAAAAAAAAACTCCCAAAGGTGGGATCATGATGATTTTTGTGGGAATTTTTCCAAGAAAATAATTCAACTAATGATATTAATTGATTGGTAGAATTATTTGAAGTATTCTAATGTGATTTTCATTGAGAAATTTTAAGAATCGCGGTTTCTAGAGCAGATTTTGGCATTTTTAAAAAATTAAAAAACTCCCAAGGGTGGGATCATGATGAGTGTTGGTGGGAATTTTTCCAAGAAAAATTCAACTAATGATATTAATTGATTGGTAGAATTATTTGAAGTATTCTAATGTGATTTTCATTGAGAAATTTTAAGAATTGCTGTTTCTAGAGCAGATTTTGGCATTTTTAAAAAATTAAAAAAAAAACTCCCAAGGGTGGGATCATGATGATTTTTGTGGGAATTTTTCCAAGAAAATAATTCAACTAATGATATTAATTGATTGGTAGAATTATTTGAAGTATTTTAATGTGATTTTCATTGAGAAATTTTAAGAATCGCGGTTTCTAGAGCAGATTTTGGCATTTTTAAAAAATTAAAAAACTCCCAAGGGTGGGATCATGATGAGTTTTGGTGGGAATTTTTCCAAGAAAAATTCAACTAATGATATTAATTGATTGATAGAATTATTTGAAGTATTCTAATGTGATTTTCATTGAGAAATTTTAAGAATTGCGGTTTTTAGAGCAGATTTTGGCATTTTTAAAAAATTAAAAAAAAAACTCCCAAGGGTGGGATCATGATGATTTTTGTGGGAATTTTTCCAAGAAAATAATTCAACTAATGATATTAATTGATTGGTAGAATTATTTGAAGTATTCTAATGTGATTTTCATTGAGAAATTTTAAGAATCGCGGTTTCTAGAGCAGATTTTGGCATTTTTAAAAAATTAAAAAAAAAACTCCCAAGGGTGGGATCATGATGATTTTTGTGGGAATTTTTCCAAGAAAATAATTCAACTAATGATATTAATTGATTGGTAGAATTATTTGAAGTATTTTAATGTGATTTTCATTGAGAAATTTTAAGAATCGCGGTTTCTAGAGCAGATTTTGGCATTTTTAAAAAATTAAAAAACTCCCAAGGGTGGGATCATGATGAGTTTTGGTGGGAATTTTTCCAAGAAAAATTCAACTAATGATATTAATTGATTGATAGAATTATTTGAAGTATTCTAATGTGATTTTCATTGAGAAATTTTAAGAATTGCGGTTTTTAGAGCAGATTTTGGCATTTTTAAAAAATTAAAAAAAAAACTCCCAAAGGTGGGATCATGATGATTTTTGTGGGAATTTTTCCAAGAAAATAATTCAACTAATGATATTAATTGATTGGTAGAATTATTTGAAGTATTCTAATGTGATTTTCATTGAGAAATTTTAAGAATTGCGGTTTTTAGAGCAGATTTTGGCATTTTTAAAAAATTAAAAAAAAAACTCCCAAAGGTGGGATCATGATGATTTTTGTGGGAATTTTTCCAAGAAAATAATTCAACTAATGATATTAATTGATTGGTAGAATTATTTGAAGTATTCTAATGTGATTTTCATTGAGAAATTTTAAGAATTGCGGTTTCTAGAGCAGATTTTGGCATTTTTAAAAAATTAAAAAAAAAACTCCCAAGGGTGGGATCATGATGAGTTTTGGTGGGAATTTTTCCAAGAAAAATTCAACTAATGATCTTAATTGATTGGTAGAATTATTTGAAGTATTCTAATGTGATTTTCATTGAGAAATTTTAAGAATTGCGGTTTTTAGAGCAGATTTTGGCATTTTTAAAAAATTAAAAAAAAACCTCCCAAGGGTGGGATCATGCTGATTTTTGGTGGGAATTTTTCCAAGAAAATAATTCAACTAATGATACTAATTGATTGGTAGAATTATTTGAAGTATTCTAATGTGATTTTCATTGAGAAATTTTAAGAATTGCGGTTTCTAGAGCAGATTTTGGAATTTTTAAAAAATTAAAAAAAACTACCAAGGGTGGGATCATGATGATTTTTGGTGGGAATTTTTCCAAGAAAATAATTCAACTAATGATATTAATTGATTGGTAGAATTATTTGAAGTATTCTAATGTGATTTTCATTGAGAAATTTTAAGAATCGCGGTTTCTAGAGCAGATTTTGGCATTTTTAAAAAATTAAAAAACTCCCAAGGGTGGGATCATGATGAGTGTTGGTGGGAATTTTTCCAAGAAAAATTCAACTAATGATATTAATTGATTGGTAGAATTATTTGAAGTATTCTAATGTGAGTTTCATTGAGAAATTTTAAGAATTGCGGTTTCTAGAGCAGATTTTGGCATTTTTAAAAAATTTAAAGAAAACTCCCAAGGGTGGGATCATGATGATTTTTGTGGGAATTTTTCCAAGAAAATAATTCAACTAATGATATTAATTGATTGGTAGAATTATTTGAAGTATTCTAATGTGATTTTCATTGAGAAATTTTAAGAATCGCGGTTTCTAGAGCAGATTTTGGCATTTTTAAAAAATTAAAAAACTCCCAAGGGTGGGATCATGATGAGTTTTGGTGGGAATTTTTCCAAGAAAAATTCAAGTAATGATATTAATTGATTGATAGAATTATTTGAAGTATTCTAATGTGATTTTCATTGAGAAATTTTAAGAATTGCGGTTTTTAGAGCAGATTTTGGCATTTTTAAAAAATTAAAAAAAAAACTCCCAAAGGTGGGATCATGATGATTTTTGTGGGAATTTTTCCAAGAAAATAATTCAACTAATGATATTAATTGATTGGTAGAATTATTTGAAGTATTCTGATGTGATTTTTATTGAGAAATTTTAAGAATCGCGGTTTCTAGAGCAGATTTTGGCATTTTTAAAAAATTAAAAAACTCCCAAGGGTGGGATCATGATGAGTTTTGGTGGGAATTTTTCCAAGAAAAATTCAACTAATGATATTAATTGATTGGTAGAATTATTTGAAGTATTCTAATGTGATTTTCATTGAGAAATTTTAAGAATTGCGGTTTTTAGAGCAGATTTTGGCATTTTTAAAAAATTAAAAAAAAACTCCCAAAGGTGGGATCATGATGATTTTTGTGGGAATTTTTCCAAGAAAATAATTCAACTAATGATACTAATTGATTGGTAGAATTATTTGAAGTATTCTAATGTGATTTTCATTGAGAAATTTTAAGAATCGCGGTTTCTAGAGCAGATTTTGGCATTTTTAAAAAATTAAAAAACTCCCAAGGGTGGGATCATGATGAGTTTTGGTGGGAATTTTTCCAAGAAAAATTCAACTAATGATATTAATTGATTGGTAGAATTACTTGAAGTATTCTAATGTGATTTTCATTGAGAAATTTTAAGAATTGCGGTTTCTAGAGCAGATTTTGGCATTTTTAAAAAATTAAAAAAAAACTCCTAAGGGTGGGATCATGATGATTTGTGTGGTAATTTTTCCAAGAAAAAAATTCAACTAATGATATTAATTGATTGGTAGAATTATTTGAAGTATTCTAATGTGATTTTCATTGAGAAATTTTAAGAATTGCGGCTTCTAGAGCAGATTTTGGCATTTTTAAAAAATTAAAAAAAACTCCCAAGGGTGGGATCATGATGATTTTTGTGGGAATTTTTCCAAGAAAATAATTCAACTAATGATATTAATTGATTGGTATATTTATTTGAAGTATTCTAATGTGATTTTCATTGAGAAATTTTAAGAATTGCGGTTTTTAGAGCAGATTTTGGCATTTTTAAAAAATAAAAAAATAAAAACTCCCAAAGGTGGGATCATGATGATTTTTGTGGGAATTTTTCCAAGAAAATAATTCAACTAATGATATTAATTGATTGGTAGAATTATTTGAAGTATTCTAATGTGATTTTTAATGAGAAATTTTAAGAATCGCGGTTTCTAGAGCAGATTTTGGCATTTTTAAAAAATTAAAAAAAAAACTCCTAAGGGTGGGATCATGATGATTCTTGTGGTAATTTTTCCAAGAAAATAATTCAACTAATGATATTAACTGATTGATAGAATTATTTGAAGTATTCTAATGTGATTTTCATTGAGAAATTTTAAGAATTGCGGTTTCTAGAGCAGATTTTGGCATTTTTAAAAAATTAAAAAAAAACTCCCAAGGGTGGGATCATGATGATTTTTGTGGGAATTTTTCCAAGAAAATAATTCAACTAATGATATTAATTGATTGGTATATTTATTTGAAGTATTCTAATGTGATTTTCATTGAGAAATTTTAAGAATTGCGGTTTTTAGAGCAGATTTTGGCATTTTTAAAAAATTAAAAAAAAAACTCCCAAAGGTGGGATCATGATGATTTTTGGTGAGAATTTTTCCAAGAAAATAATTCAAATAATGATACTAATTGATTGGTAGAATTATTTGAAGTATTCTAATGTGATTTTCATTGAGAAATTTTAAGAATCGCGGTTTCTAGAGCAGATTTTGGCATTTTTAAAAAATTAAAAAACTCCCAAGGGTGGGATCATGATGAGTTTTGGTGGGAATTTTTCCAAGAAAAATTCAACTAATGATATTAATTGATTGATAGAATTATTTGAAGTATTCTAATGTGATTTTCATTGAGAAATTTTAAGAATTGCGGTTTCTAGAGCAGATTTTGGCATTTTTAAAAAATTAAAAAAAAACTCCCAAGGGTGGGGTCATGATGATTTTTGGTGGGAATTTTTCCAAGAAAAAAATTCAACTAATGATATTAATTGATTGGTAGAATTATTTGAAGTATTCTAATGTGATTTTCATTGAGAAATTTTAAGAATCGCGGTTTCTAGAGCAGATTTTGGCATTTTTTAAAGATTAAAAAAAAGCCTCCCAAGGGTGGGATCATGATGATTTTTGGTGGGAATTTTCCAAGAAAATAATTCAAATAATGATACTAATTGATTGGTAGAATTATTTGAAGTATTCTAATGTGATTTTCATTGAGAAATTTTAAGAATCGCGGTTTCTAGAGCAGATTTTGTCATTTTTAATAAATTAAAAAACTCCCAAGGGTGGGATCATGATGAGTTTTGGTGGGAATTTTTCCAAGAAAAATTCAACTAATGATATTAATTGATTGATAGAATTATTTGAAGTATTCTAATGTGATTTTCATTGAGAAATTTTAAGAATCACGGTTTCTAGAGCAGATTTTGGCATTTTTAAAAAATTAAAAAACTCCCAAGGGTGGGATCATGATGATTTTTGGTGGGAATTTTTCCAAGAAAATAATTCAAATAATGATACTAATTGATTGGTAGAATTATTTGAAGTATTCTAATGTGATTTTCATTGAGAAATTTTAAGAATCGCGGTTTCTAGAGCAGATTTTGGCATTTTTAATAAATTAAAAAACTCCCAAGGGTGGGATCATGATGAGTTTTGGTGGGAATTTTTCCAAGAAAAATTCAACTAATGATATTAATTGATTGATAGAATTATTTGAAGTATTCTAATGTGATTTTCATTGAGAAATTTTAAGAATTGCGGTTTCTAGAGCAGATTTTGGCATTTTTAAAAAATTAAAAAAAACTCCTAAGGGTGGGATCATGATGATTTTTGTGGGAATTTTTCCAAGAAAAAAATTCAACTAATGATATTAATTGATTGGTAGAATTATTTGAAGTATTCTAATGTGATTTTCATTGAGAAATTTTAAGAATCGCGGTTTCTAGAGCAGATTTTGGCATTTTTTAAAAATTAAAAAAAAACCTCCCAAGGGTGGGATCATGATGATTTTTGGTGGGAATTTTTCCAAGAAAATAATTCAAATAATGATACTAATTGATTGGTAGAATTATTTGAAGTATTCTAATGTGATTTTCATTGAGAAATTTTAAGAATCGCGGTTTCTAGAGCAGATTTTGGCATTTTTAATAAATTAAAAAACTCCCAAGGGTGGGATCATGATGAGTTTTGGTGGGAATTTTTCCAAGAAAAATTCAACTAATGATATTAATTGATTGATAGAATTATTTGAAGTATTCTAATGTGATTTTCATTGAGAAATTTTAAGAATCGCGGTTTCTAGAGCAGATTTTGGCATTTTTAAAAAATTAAAAAACTCCCAAGGGTGGGATCATGATGATTTTTGGTGGGAATTTTTCCAAGAAAAAAATTCAACTAGTGATATTAATTGATTGGTAGAATTATTTGAAGTATTCTAATGTGATTTTCATTGAGAAATTTTAAGAATTGCGGTTTCTAGAGCAGATTTTGGCATTTTTAAAAAATTAAAAAAAAAACTCCTAAGGGTGGGATCATGATGATTTTTGTGGTAATTTTTCCAAGAAAAAAATTCAACTAATGATATTAATTGATTGGTAGAATTATTTGAAATATTCTAATGTGATTCTCATTGAGAAATTTTAAGAATTGCGGCTTCTAGAGCAGATTTTGGCATTTTTAAAAAATTAAAAAAAAAAACTCCCAAAGGTGGGATCATGATGATTTTTGGTGAGAATTTTTCCAAGAAAATAATTCAACTAATGATATTAATTGATTGGTAGAATTATTTGAAGTATTCTAATGTGATTTTCATTGAGAAATTTTAAGAATTGCGGTTTTTAGAGCAGATTTTGGCATTTTTAAAAAATTAAAAAAAAAACTCCCAAAGGTGGGATCATGATGATTTTTGGTGAGAATTTTTCCAAGAAAATAATTCAAATAATGATATTAATTGATTGGTAGAATTATATGAAGTATTCTAATGTGATTTTCATTGAGAAATTTTAAGAATCGCGGTTTCTAGAGCAGATTTTGGCATTTTTAATAAATTAAAAAACTCCCAAGGGTGGGATCATGATGATATTTGGTGAGAATTTTTCCAAGAAAATAATTCAAATAATGATACTAATTGATTGGTAGAATTATTTGAAGTATTCTAATGTGATTTTCATTGAGAAATTTTAAGAATCGCGGTTTCTAGAGCAGATTTTGGCATTTTTAAAAAATTAAAAAACTCCCAAGGGTGGGATCATGATGATTTTTGGTGGGAATTTTTCCAAGAAAAAAATTCAACTAATGATATTAATTGATTGGTAGAATTATTTGAAGTATTCTAATGTGATTTTCATTGAGAAATTTTAAGAATTGCGGTTTCTAGAGCAGATTTTGGCATTTTTAAAAAATTAAAAAAAAACTCCTAAGGGTGGGATCATGATGATTTTTGTGGTAATTTTTCCAAGAAAAAAATTCAACTAATGATATTAATTGATTGGTAGAATTATTTGAAATATTCTAATGTGATTCTCATTGAGAAATTTTAAGAATTGCGGCTTCTAGAGCAGATTTTTGCATTTTTAAAAAATTAAAAAAAAAACTCCCAAGGGTGGGATCATGATGATTTTTGGTGGGAATTTTTCCAAGAAAAAAATTCAACTAATGATATTAATTGATTGGTAGAATTATTTGAAGTATTCTAATGTGATTTTCATTGAGAAATTTTAAGAATTGCGGTTTTTAGAGCAGATTTTGGCATTTTTAAAAAATTAAAAAACTCCCAAGGGTGGGATCATGATGAGTTTTGGTGGGAATTTTTCCAAGAAAAATTCAACTAATGATATTAATTGATTGATAGAATTATTTGAAGTATTCTAATGTGATTTTCATTGAGAAATTTTAAGAATCACGGTTTCTAGAGCAGATTTTGGCATTTTTAAAAAATTAAAAAACTCCCAAGGGTGGGATCATGATGATTTTTGGTGGGAATTTTTCCAAGAAAATAATTCAAATAATGATACTAATTGATTGGTAGAATTATTTGAAGTATTCTAATGTGATTTTCATTGAGAAATTTTAAGAATCGCGGTTTCTAGAGCAGATTTTGGCATTTTTAATAAATTAAAAAACTCCCAAGGGTGGGATCATGATGAGTTTTGGTGGGAATTTTTCCAAGAAAAATTCAACTAATGATATTAATTGATTGATAGAATTATTTGAAGTATTCTAATGTGATTTTCATTGAGAAATTTTAAGAATTGCGGTTTCTAGAGCAGATTTTGGCATTTTTAAAAAATTAAAAAAAACTCCTAAGGGTGGGATCATGATGATTTTTGTGGGAATTTTTCCAAGAAAAAAATTCAACTAATGATATTAATTGATTGGTAGAATTATTTGAAGTATTCTAATGTGATTTTCATTGAGAAATTTTAAGAATCGCGGTTTCTAGAGCAGATTTTGGCATTTTTTAAAAATTAAAAAAAAACCTCCCAAGGGTGGGATCATGATGATTTTTGGTGGGAATTTTTCCAAGAAAATAATTCAAATAATGATACTAATTGATTGGTAGAATTATTTGAAGTATTCTAATGTGATTTTCATTGAGAAATTTTAAGAATCGCGGTTTCTAGAGCAGATTTTGGCATTTTTAAAAAATTAAAAAACTCCCAAGGGTGGGATCATGATGAGTTTTGGTGGGAATTTTTCCAAGAAAAATTCAACTAATGATATTAATTGATTGGTAGAATTACTTGAAGTATTCTAATGTGATTTTCATTGAGAAATTTTAAGAATTGCGGTTTCTAGAGCAGATTTTGGCATTTTTAAAAAATTAAAAAAAAACTCCTAAGGGTGGGATCATGATGATTTGTGTGGTAATTTTTCCAAGAAAAAAATTCAACTAATGATATTAATTGATTGGTAGAATTATTTGAAGTATTCTAATGTGATTTTCATTGAGAAATTTTAAGAATTGCGGCTTCTAGAGCAGATTTTGGCATTTTTAAAAAATTAAAAAAAACTCCCAAGGGTGGGATCATGATGATTTTTGTGGGAATTTTTCCAAGAAAATAATTCAACTAATGATATTAATTGATTGGTATATTTATTTGAAGTATTCTAATGTGATTTTCATTGAGAAATTTTAAGAATTGCGGTTTTTAGAGCAGATTTTGGCATTTTTAAAAAATAAAAAAATAAAAACTCCCAAAGGTGGGATCATGATGATTTTTGTGGGAATTTTTCCAAGAAAATAATTCAACTAATGATATTAATTGATTGGTAGAATTATTTGAAGTATTCTAATGTGATTTTTAATGAGAAATTTTAAGAATCGCGGTTTCTAGAGCAGATTTTGGCATTTTTAAAAAATTAAAAAAAAAACTCCTAAGGGTGGGATCATGATGATTCTTGTGGTAATTTTTCCAAGAAAATAATTCAACTAATGATATTAACTGATTGATAGAATTATTTGAAGTATTCTAATGTGATTTTCATTGAGAAATTTTAAGAATTGCGGTTTCTAGAGCAGATTTTGGCATTTTTAAAAAATTAAAAAAAAACTCCCAAGGGTGGGATCATGATGATTTTTGTGGGAATTTTTCCAAGAAAATAATTCAACTAATGATATTAATTGATTGGTATATTTATTTGAAGTATTCTAATGTGATTTTCATTGAGAAATTTTAAGAATTGCGGTTTTTAGAGCAGATTTTGGCATTTTTAAAAAATTAAAAAAAAAACTCCCAAAGGTGGGATCATGATGATTTTTGGTGAGAATTTTTCCAAGAAAATAATTCAAATAATGATACTAATTGATTGGTAGAATTATTTGAAGTATTCTAATGTGATTTTCATTGAGAAATTTTAAGAATCGCGGTTTCTAGAGCAGATTTTGGCATTTTTAAAAAATTAAAAAACTCCCAAGGGTGGGATCATGATGAGTTTTGGTGGGAATTTTTCCAAGAAAAATTCAACTAATGATATTAATTGATTGATAGAATTATTTGAAGTATTCTAATGTGATTTTCATTGAGAAATTTTAAGAATTGCGGTTTCTAGAGCAGATTTTGGCATTTTTAAAAAATTAAAAAAAAACTCCCAAGGGTGGGGTCATGATGATTTTTGGTGGGAATTTTTCCAAGAAAAAAATTCAACTAATGATATTAATTGATTGGTAGAATTATTTGAAGTATTCTAATGTGATTTTCATTGAGAAATTTTAAGAATCGCGGTTTCTAGAGCAGATTTTGGCATTTTTTAAAGATTAAAAAAAAGCCTCCCAAGGGTGGGATCATGATGATTTTTGGTGGGAATTTTCCAAGAAAATAATTCAAATAATGATACTAATTGATTGGTAGAATTATTTGAAGTATTCTAATGTGATTTTCATTGAGAAATTTTAAGAATCGCGGTTTCTAGAGCAGATTTTGTCATTTTTAATAAATTAAAAAACTCCCAAGGGTGGGATCATGATGAGTTTTGGTGGGAATTTTTCCAAGAAAAATTCAACTAATGATATTAATTGATTGATAGAATTATTTGAAGTATTCTAATGTGATTTTCATTGAGAAATTTTAAGAATCACGGTTTCTAGAGCAGATTTTGGCATTTTTAAAAAATTAAAAAACTCCCAAGGGTGGGATCATGATGATTTTTGGTGGGAATTTTTCCAAGAAAATAATTCAAATAATGATACTAATTGATTGGTAGAATTATTTGAAGTATTCTAATGTGATTTTCATTGAGAAATTTTAAGAATCGCGGTTTCTAGAGCAGATTTTGGCATTTTTAATAAATTAAAAAACTCCCAAGGGTGGGATCATGATGAGTTTTGGTGGGAATTTTTCCAAGAAAAATTCAACTAATGATATTAATTGATTGATAGAATTATTTGAAGTATTCTAATGTGATTTTCATTGAGAAATTTTAAGAATTGCGGTTTCTAGAGCAGATTTTGGCATTTTTAAAAAATTAAAAAAAACTCCTAAGGGTGGGATCATGATGATTTTTGTGGGAATTTTTCCAAGAAAAAAATTCAACTAATGATATTAATTGATTGGTAGAATTATTTGAAGTATTCTAATGTGATTTTCATTGAGAAATTTTAAGAATCGCGGTTTCTAGAGCAGATTTTGGCATTTTTTAAAAATTAAAAAAAAACCTCCCAAGGGTGGGATCATGATGATTTTTGGTGGGAATTTTTCCAAGAAAATAATTCAAATAATGATACTAATTGATTGGTAGAATTATTTGAAGTATTCTAATGTGATTTTCATTGAGAAATTTTAAGAATCGCGGTTTCTAGAGCAGATTTTGGCATTTTTAATAAATTAAAAAACTCCCAAGGGTGGGATCATGATGAGTTTTGGTGGGAATTTTTCCAAGAAAAATTCAACTAATGATATTAATTGATTGATAGAATTATTTGAAGTATTCTAATGTGATTTTCATTGAGAAATTTTAAGAATCGCGGTTTCTAGAGCAGATTTTGGCATTTTTAAAAAATTAAAAAACTCCCAAGGGTGGGATCATGATGATTTTTGGTGGGAATTTTTCCAAGAAAAAAATTCAACTAGTGATATTAATTGATTGGTAGAATTATTTGAAGTATTCTAATGTGATTTTCATTGAGAAATTTTAAGAATTGCGGTTTCTAGAGCAGATTTTGGCATTTTTAAAAAATTAAAAAAAAAACTCCTAAGGGTGGGATCATGATGATTTTTGTGGTAATTTTTCCAAGAAAAAAATTCAACTAATGATATTAATTGATTGGTAGAATTATTTGAAATATTCTAATGTGATTCTCATTGAGAAATTTTAAGAATTGCGGCTTCTAGAGCAGATTTTGGCATTTTTAAAAAATTAAAAAAAAAAACTCCCAAAGGTGGGATCATGATGATTTTTGGTGAGAATTTTTCCAAGAAAATAATTCAACTAATGATATTAATTGATTGGTAGAATTATTTGAAGTATTCTAATGTGATTTTCATTGAGAAATTTTAAGAATTGCGGTTTTTAGAGCAGATTTTGGCATTTTTAAAAAATTAAAAAAAAAACTCCCAAAGGTGGGATCATGATGATTTTTGGTGAGAATTTTTCCAAGAAAATAATTCAAATAATGATATTAATTGATTGGTAGAATTATATGAAGTATTCTAATGTGATTTTCATTGAGAAATTTTAAGAATCGCGGTTTCTAGAGCAGATTTTGGCATTTTTAATAAATTAAAAAACTCCCAAGGGTGGGATCATGATGATATTTGGTGAGAATTTTTCCAAGAAAATAATTCAAATAATGATACTAATTGATTGGTAGAATTATTTGAAGTATTCTAATGTGATTTTCATTGAGAAATTTTAAGAATCGCGGTTTCTAGAGCAGATTTTGGCATTTTTAAAAAATTAAAAAACTCCCAAGGGTGGGATCATGATGATTTTTGGTGGGAATTTTTCCAAGAAAAAAATTCAACTAATGATATTAATTGATTGGTAGAATTATTTGAAGTATTCTAATGTGATTTTCATTGAGAAATTTTAAGAATTGCGGTTTCTAGAGCAGATTTTGGCATTTTTAAAAAATTAAAAAAAAACTCCTAAGGGTGGGATCATGATGATTTTTGTGGTAATTTTTCCAAGAAAAAAATTCAACTAATGATATTAATTGATTGGTAGAATTATTTGAAATATTCTAATGTGATTCTCATTGAGAAATTTTAAGAATTGCGGCTTCTAGAGCAGATTTTTGCATTTTTAAAAAATTAAAAAAAAAACTCCCAAGGGTGGGATCATGATGATTTTTGGTGGGAATTTTTCCAAGAAAAAAATTCAACTAATGATATTAATTGATTGGTAGAATTATTTGAAGTATTCTAATGTGATTTTCATTGAGAAATTTTAAGAATTGCGGTTTTTAGAGCAGATTTTGGCATTTTTAAAAAATTAAAAAACTCCCAAGGGTGGGATCATGATGAGTTTTGGTGGGAATTTTTCCAAGAAAAATTCAACTAATGATATTAATTGATTGATAGAATTATTTGAAGTATTCTAATGTGATTTTCATTGAGAAATTTTAAGAATCACGGTTTCTAGAGCAGATTTTGGCATTTTTAAAAAATTAAAAAACTCCCAAGGGTGGGATCATGATGATTTTTGGTGGGAATTTTTCCAAGAAAATAATTCAAATAATGATACTAATTGATTGGTAGAATTATTTGAAGTATTCTAATGTGATTTTCATTGAGAAATTTTAAGAATCGCGGTTTCTAGAGCAGATTTTGGCATTTTTAATAAATTAAAAAACTCCCAAGGGTGGGATCATGATGAGTTTTGGTGGGAATTTTTCCAAGAAAAATTCAACTAATGATATTAATTGATTGATAGAATTATTTGAAGTATTCTAATGTGATTTTCATTGAGAAATTTTAAGAATTGCGGTTTCTAGAGCAGATTTTGGCATTTTTAAAAAATTAAAAAAAACTCCTAAGGGTGGGATCATGATGATTTTTGTGGGAATTTTTCCAAGAAAAAAATTCAACTAATGATATTAATTGATTGGTAGAATTATTTGAAGTATTCTAATGTGATTTTCATTGAGAAATTTTAAGAATCGCGGTTTCTAGAGCAGATTTTGGCATTTTTTAAAAATTAAAAAAAAACCTCCCAAGGGTGGGATCATGATGATTTTTGGTGGGAATTTTTCCAAGAAAATAATTCAAATAATGATACTAATTGATTGGTAGAATTATTTGAAGTATTCTAATGTGATTTTCATTGAGAAATTTTAAGAATCGCGGTTTCTAGAGCAGATTTTGGCATTTTTAATAAATTAAAAAACTCCCAAGGGTGGGATCATGATGAGTTTTGGTGGGAATTTTTCCAAGAAAAATTCAACTAATGATATTAATTGATTGATAGAATTATTTGAAGTATTCTAATGTGATTTTCATTGAGAAATTTTAAGAATCGCGGTTTCTAGAGCAGATTTTGGCATTTTTAAAAAATTAAAAAACTCCCAAGGGTGGGATCATGATGATTTTTGGTGGGAATTTTTCCAAGAAAAAAATTCAACTAGTGATATTAATTGATTGGTAGAATTATTTGAAGTATTCTAATGTGATTTTCATTGAGAAATTTTAAGAATTGCGGTTTCTAGAGCAGATTTTGGCATTTTTAAAAAATTAAAAAAAAAACTCCTAAGGGTGGGATCATGATGATTTTTGTGGTAATTTTTCCAAGAAAAAAATTCAACTAATGATATTAATTGATTGGTAGAATTATTTGAAATATTCTAATGTGATTCTCATTGAGAAATTTTAAGAATTGCGGCTTCTAGAGCAGATTTTGGCATTTTTAAAAAATTAAAAAAAAAAACTCCCAAAGGTGGGATCATGATGATTTTTGGTGAGAATTTTTCCAAGAAAATAATTCAACTAATGATATTAATTGATTGGTAGAATTATTTGAAGTATTCTAATGTGATTTTCATTGAGAAATTTTAAGAATTGCGGTTTTTAGAGCAGATTTTGGCATTTTTAAAAAATTAAAAAAAAAACTCCCAAAGGTGGGATCATGATGATTTTTGGTGAGAATTTTTCCAAGAAAATAATTCAAATAATGATATTAATTGATTGGTAGAATTATATGAAGTATTCTAATGTGATTTTCATTGAGAAATTTTAAGAATCGCGGTTTCTAGAGCAGATTTTGGCATTTTTAATAAATTAAAAAACTCCCAAGGGTGGGATCATGATGATATTTGGTGAGAATTTTTCCAAGAAAATAATTCAAATAATGATACTAATTGATTGGTAGAATTATTTGAAGTATTCTAATGTGATTTTCATTGAGAAATTTTAAGAATCGCGGTTTCTAGAGCAGATTTTGGCATTTTTAAAAAATTAAAAAACTCCCAAGGGTGGGATCATGATGATTTTTGGTGGGAATTTTTCCAAGAAAAAAATTCAACTAATGATATTAATTGATTGGTAGAATTATTTGAAGTATTCTAATGTGATTTTCATTGAGAAATTTTAAGAATTGCGGTTTCTAGAGCAGATTTTGGCATTTTTAAAAAATTAAAAAAAAACTCCTAAGGGTGGGATCATGATGATTTTTGTGGAAATTTTTCCAAGAAAAAAATTCAACTAATGATATTAATTGATTGGTAGAATTATTTGAAATATTCTAATGTGATTCTCATTGAGAAATTTTAAGAATTGCGGCTTCTAGAGCAGATTTTTGCATTTTTAAAAAATTAAAAAAAAAACTCCCAAGGGTGGGATCATGATGATTTTTGGTGGGAATTTTTCCAAGAAAAAAATTCAACTAATGATATTAATTGATTGGTAGAATTATTTGAAGTATTCTAATGTGATTTTCATTGAGAAATTTTAAGAATTGCGGTTTTTAGAGCAGATTTTGGCATTTTTAAAAAATTAAAAAAAAACTCCCAAGAGTGGGATCATGATGAGTTTTGGTGGGAATTTTTCCAAGAAAAAAATTCAACTAATGATATTAATTGATTGGTAGAATTATTTGAAGTATTCTAATGTGATTTTCATTGAGAAATTTTAAGAATTGCGGCTTCTAGAGCAGATTTTGGCATTTTTAAAAAATTAAAAAAAACTCCCAAGGGTGGGATCATGATGATTTTTGTGGGAATTTTTCCAGGAAAATAATTCAACTAATGATATTAATTGATTGGTAGAATTATTTGAAGTATTCTAATGTGATTTTCATTGAGAAATTTTAAGAATTGCGGTTTTTAGAGCAGATTTTGGCATTTTTAAAAAATTAAAAAACTCCCAAGGGTGGGATCATGATGATTTTTGTGGGAATTTTTCCAAGAAAATAATTCAACTAATGATATTAATTGATTGGTATATTTATTTGAAGTATTCTAATGTGATTTTCATTGAGAAATTTTAAGAATTGCGGTTTTTAGAGCAGATTTTGGCATTTTTAAAAAATTAAAAAAAAAACTCCCAAAGGTGGGATCATGATGATTTTTGTGGGAATTTTTCCAAGAAAATAATTCAACTAATGATATTAATTGATTGGTAGAATTATTTGAAGTATTCTAATGTGATTTTTATTGAGAAATTTTAAGAATCGCGGTTTCTAGAGCAGATTTTGGCATTTTTAAAAAATTAAAAAAAAACTCCCAAGAGTGGGATCATGATGAGTTTTGGTGGGAATTTTTCCAAGAAAAAAATTCAACTAATGATATTAATTGATTGGTAGAATTATTTGAAGTATTCTAATGTGATTTTCATTGAGAAATTTTAAGAATTGCGGCTTCTAGAGCAGATTTTGGCATTTTTAAAAAATTAAAAAAAACTCCCAAGGGTGGGATCATGATGATTTTTGTGGGAATTTTTCCAGGAAAATAATTCAACTAATGATATTAATTGATTGGTAGAATTATTTGAAGTATTCTAATGTGATTTTCATTGAGAAATTTTAAGAATTGCGGTTTTTAGAGCAGATTTTGGCATTTTTAAAAAATTAAAAAACTCCCAAGGGTGGGATCATGATGATTTTTGTGGGAATTTTTCCAAGAAAATAATTCAACTAATGATATTAATTGATTGGTATATTTATTTGAAGTATTCTAATGTGATTTTCATTGAGAAATTTTAAGAATTGCGGTTTTTAGAGCAGATTTTGGCATTTTTAAAAAATTAAAAAAAAAACTCCCAAAGGTGGGATCATGATGATTTTTGTGGGAATTTTTCCAAGAAAATAATTCAACTAATGATATTAATTGATTGGTAGAATTATTTGAAGTATTCTAATGTGATTTTTATTGAGAAATTTTAAGAATCGCGGTTTCTAGAGCAGATTTTGGCATTTTTAAAAAATTAAAAAAAAACTCCTAAGGGTGGGATCATGATGATTTTTGTGGTAATTTTTCCAAGAAAAAAATTCAACTAATGATATTAATTGATTGGTAGAATCATTTGAAGTATTCTAATGTGATTTTCATTGAGAAATTTTAAGAATTGCGGTTTCTAGAGCAGATTTTGGCATTTTTAAAAAATTAAAAAAAACTCCCAAGGGTGGGATCATGATGATTTTTGTGGGAATTTTTCCAAGAAAATAATTCAACTAATGGTATTAATTGATTGGTATATTTATTTGAAGTATTCTAATGTGATTTTCATTGAGAAATTTTAAGAATTGCGGTTTTTAGAGCAGATTTTGGCATTTTTAAAAAATTAAAAAAAAAAAACTCCCAAAGGTGGGATCATGATGATTTTTGGTGAGAATTTTTCCAAGAAAATAATTCAAATCATGATACTAATTGATTGGTAGAATTATTTGAAGTATTCTAATGTGATTTTCATTGAGAAATTTTAAGAATCGCGGTTTCTAGAGCAGATTTTGGCATTTTTAAAAAATTAAAAAACTCCCAAGGGTGGGATCATGATGATTTTTGTGGGAATTTTTCCAAGAAAATAATTCAACTAATGATATTAATTGATTGGTATATTTATTTGAAGTATTCTAATGTGATTTTCATTGAGAAATTTTAAGAATTGCGGTTTTTAGAGCAGATTTTGGCATTTTTAAAAAATTAAAAAAAAAACTCCCAAAGGTGGGATCATGATGATTTTTGTGGGAATTTTTCCAAGAAAATAATTCAACTAATGATATTAATTGATTGGTAGAATTATTTGAAGTATTCTAATGTGATTTTTATTGAGAAATTTTAAGAATCGCGGTTTCTAGAGCAGATTTTGGCATTTTTAAAAAATTAAAAAAAAACTCCTAAGGGTGGGATCATGATGATTTTTGTGGTAATTTTTCCAAGAAAAAAATTCAACTAATGATATTAATTGATTGGTAGAATCATTTGAAGTATTCTAATGTGATTTTCATTGAGAAATTTTAAGAATTGCGGTTTCTAGAGCAGATTTTGGCATTTTTAAAAAATTAAAAAAAACTCCCAAGGGTGGGATCATGATGATTTTTGTGGGAATTTTTCCAAGAAAATAATTCAACTAATGGTATTAATTGATTGGTATATTTATTTGAAGTATTCTAATGTGATTTTCATTGAGAAATTTTAAGAATTGCGGTTTTTAGAGCAGATTTTGGCATTTTTAAAAAATTAAAAAAAAAAAACTCCCAAGGGTGGGATCATGATGATTTTTGTGGGAATTTTTCCAAGAAAATAATTCAACTAATGATATTAATTGATTGGTATATTTATTTGAAGTATTCTAATGTGATTTTCATTGAGAAATTTTAAGAATTGCGGTTTTTAGAGCAGATTTTGGCATTTTTAAAAAATTAAAAAAAAAACTCCCAAAGGTGGGATCATGATGATTTTTGTGGGAATTTTTCCAAGAAAATAATTCAACTAATGATATTAATTGATTGGTAGAATTATTTGAAGTATTCTAATGTGATTTTCATTGAGAAATTTTAAGAATCGCGGTTTCTAGAGCAGATTTTGGCGTTTTTAAAAAATTAAAAAAAAACTCCTAAGGGTGGGATCATGATGATTTTTGTGGTAATTTTTCCAAGAAAAAAATTCAACTAATGATATTAATTGATTGGTAGAATCATTTGAAGTATTCTAATGTGATTTTCATTGAGAAATTTTAAGAATTGCGGTTTCTAGAGCAGATTTTGGCATTTTTAAAAAATTAAAAAAAACTCCCAAGGGTGGGATCATGATGATTTTTGTGGGAATTTTTCCAAGAAAATAATTCAACTAATGGTATTAATTGATTGGTATATTTATTTGAAGTATTCTAATGTGATTTTCATTGAGAAATTTTAAGAATTGCGGTTTTTAGAGCAGATTTTGGCATTTTTAAAAAATTAAAAAAAAAAACTCCCAAAGGTGGGATCATGATGATTTTTGGTGAGAATTTTTCCAAGAAAATAATTCAAATCATGATACTAATTGATTGGTAGAATTATTTGAAGTATTCTAATGTGATTTTCATTGAGAAATTTTAAGAATCGCGGTTTCTAGAGCAGATTTTGGCATTTTTAAAAAATTAAAAAAAAAACTCCCAAGGGTGGGATCATGATGATTTTTGTGGGAATTTTTCCAAGAAAATAATTCAACTAATGATATTAATTGATTGGTAGAATTATTTGAAGTATTCTAATGTGATTTTTATTGAGAAATTTTAAGAATCGCGGTTTCTAGAGCAGATTTTGGCATTTTTAAAAAATTAAAAAAAAACTCCCAAGAGTGGGATCATGATGAGTTTTGGTGGGAATTTTTCCAAGAAAAAAATTCAACTAATGATATTAATTGATTGGTAGAATTATTTGAAGTATTCTAATGTGATTTTCATTGAGAAATTTTAAGAATTGCGGCTTCTAGAGCAGATTTTGGCATTTTTAAAAAATTAAAAAAAACTCCCAAGGGTGGGATCATGATGATTTTTGTGGGAATTTTTCCAGGAAAATAATTCAACTAATGATATTAATTGATTGGTAGAATTATTTGAAGTATTCTAATGTGATTTTCATTGAGAAATTTTAAGAATTGCGGTTTTTAGAGCAGATTTTGGCATTTTTAAAAAATTAAAAAACTCCCAAGGGTGGGATCATGATGATTTTTGTGGGAATTTTTCCAAGAAAATAATTCAACTAATGATATTAATTGATTGGTATATTTATTTGAAGTATTCTAATGTGATTTTCATTGAGAAATTTTAAGAATTGCGGTTTTTAGAGCAGATTTTGGCATTTTTAAAAAATTAAAAAAAAAACTCCCAAAGGTGGGATCATGATGATTTTTGTGGGAATTTTTCCAAGAAAATAATTCAACTAATGATATTAATTGATTGGTAGAATTATTTGAAGTATTCTAATGTGATTTTTATTGAGAAATTTTAAGAATCGCGGTTTCTAGAGCAGATTTTGGCATTTTTAAAAAATTAAAAAAAAACTCCTAAGGGTGGGATCATGATGATTTTTGTGGTAATTTTTCCAAGAAAAAAATTCAACTAATGATATTAATTGATTGGTAGAATCATTTGAAGTATTCTAATGTGATTTTCATTGAGAAATTTTAAGAATTGCGGTTTCTAGAGCAGATTTTGGCATTTTTAAAAAATTAAAAAAAACTCCCAAGGGTGGGATCATGATGATTTTTGTGGGAATTTTTCCAAGAAAATAATTCAACTAATGGTATTAATTGATTGGTATATTTATTTGAAGTATTCTAATGTGATTTTCATTGAGAAATTTTAAGAATTGCGGTTTTTAGAGCAGATTTTGGCATTTTTAAAAAATTAAAAAAAAAAACTCCCAAAGGTGGGATCATGATGATTTTTGGTGAGAATTTTTCCAAGAAAATAATTCAAATCATGATACTAATTGATTGGTAGAATTATTTGAAGTATTCTAATGTGATTTTCATTGAGAAATTTTAAGAATCGCGGTTTCTAGAGCAGATTTTGGCATTTTTAAAAAATTAAAAAACTCCCAAGGGTGGGATCATGATGAGTTTTGGTGGGAATTTTTCCAAGAAAAATTCAACTAATGATATTAATTGATTGATAGAATTATTTGAAGTATTCTAATGTGATTTTCATTGAGAAATTTTAAGAATTGCGGCTTCTAGAGCAGATTTTGGCATTTTTAAAAAATTAAAAAACTCCCAAGGGTGGGATCATGATGATTTTTGTGGGAATTTTTCCAAGAAAAAAATTCAACTAATGATATTAATTGATTGGTAGAATTATTTGAAGTATTCTAATGTGATTTTCATTGAGAAATTTTAAGAATTGCGGTTTCTAGAGCAGATTTTGGCATTTTTAAAAAATTCAAAAACTCCCAAGGGTGGGATCATGATGAGTTTTGGTGGGAATTTTTCCAAGAAAAATTCAACTAATGATATTAATTGATTGGTAGAATTATTTGAAGTATTCTAATGTGATTTTCATTGAGAAATTTTAAGAATTGCGGTTTCTAGAGCAGATTTTGGCATTTTTAAAAAATTAAAAAAAAACTCCCAAGGGTGGGATCATGATGATTTTTGTGGGAATTTTTCCAAGAAAATAATTCAACTAATGATATTAATTGATTGGTAGAATTATTTGAAGTATTCTAATGTGATTTTCATTGAGAAATTTTAAGAATCGCGGTTTCTAGAGCAGATTTTGGCATTTTTAAAAAATTAAAAAACTCCCAAGGGTGGGATCATGATGAGTTTTGGTGGGAATTTTTCCAAGAAAAATTCAACTAATGATATTAATTGATTGATAGAATTATTTGAAGTATTCTAATGTGATTTTCATTGAGAAATTTTAAGAATTGCGGTTTTTAGAGCAGATTTTGGCATTTTTAAAAAATTAAAAAAAAAACTCCCAAAGGTGGGATCATGATGATTTTTGTGGGAATTTTTCCAAGAAAATAATTCAACTAATGATATTAATTGATTGGTAGAATTATTTGAAGTATTCTAATGTGATTTTCATTGAGAAATTTTAAGAATCGCGGTTTCTAGAGCAGATTTTGGCATTTTTAAAAAATTCAAAAACTCCCAAGGGTGGGATCATGATGAGTTTTGGTGGGAATTTTTCCAAGAAAAATTCAACTAATGATATTAATTGATTGGTAGAATTATTTGAAGTATTCTAATGTGATTTTCATTGAGAAATTTTAAGAATTGCGGTTTCTGGAGCAGATTTTGGCATTTTTAAAAAATTAAAAAAAAACTCCCAAGGGTGGGATCATGATGATTTTTGTGGGAATTTTTCCAAGAAAATAATTCAACTAATGATATTAATTGATTGGTAGAATTATTTGAAGTATTCTAATGTGATTTTCATTGAGAAATTTTAAGAATCGCGGTTTCTAGAGCAGATTTTGGCATTTTTAAAAAATTAAAAAAAAAACTCCCAAGGGTGGGATCATGATGAGTTTTGGTGGGAATTTTTCCAAGAAAAATTCAACTAATGATATTAATTGATTGATAGAATTATATGAAGTATTCTAATGTGATTTTCATTGAGAAATTTTAAGAATTGCGGTTTTTAGAGCAGATTTTGGCATTTTTAAAAAATTAAAAAAAAAACTCCCAAAGGTGGGATCATGATGATTTTTGTGGGAATTTTTCCAAGAAAATAATTAAACTAATGATATTAATTGATTGGTAGAATTATTTGAAGTATTCTAATGTGATTTTCATTGAGAAATTTTAAGAATCGCGGTTTCTAGAGCAGATTTTGGCATTTTTAAAAAATTAAAAAACTCCCAAGGGTGGGATCATGATGAGTTTTGGTGGGAATTTTTCCAAGAAAAATTCAACTAATGATATTAATTGATTGGTAGAATTATTTGAAGTATTCTAATGTGATTTTCATTGAGAAATTTTAAGAATTGCGGTTTTTAGAGCAGATTTTGGCATTTTTAAAAAATTAAAAAAAAACCTCCCAAGGGTGGGATCATGATGATTTTTGTGGGAATTTTTCCAAGAAAATAATTCAACTAATGATACTAATTGATTGGTAGAATTATTTGAAGTATTCTAATGTGATTTTTATTGAGAAATTTTAAGAATCGCGGTTTTTAGAGCAGATTTTGGCATTTTTAAAAAGTTAAAAAAAAAACTCCCAAGGGTGGGATCATGATGATTTTTGGTGAGAATTTTTCCAAGAAAATAATTCAACTAATGATACTTATTGATTGGTAGAATTATTTGAAGTATTCTAATGTGATTTTCATTGAGAAATTTTAAGAATTGCGGCTTCTAGAGCAGATTTTGGCATTTTTAAAAAATTAAAAAAAACTCCCAAGGGTGGGATCATGATGATTTTTGTGGGAATTTTTCCAAGAAAATAATTCAACTAATGATATTAATTGATTGGTAGAATTATTTGAAGTATTCTAATGTGATTTTCATTGAGAAATTTTAAGAATTGCGGTTTTTAGAGCAGATTTTGGCATTTTTAAAAAATTAAAAAAAAACTCCCAAGAGTGGGATCATGATGAGTTTTGGTGGTAATGTTTCCAAGAAAAAAATTCAACTAATGATATTAATTGATTGATTGGTAGAATTATTTGAAGTATTCTAATGTGATTTTCATTGAGAAATTTTAAGAATTGCGGCTTCTAGAGCAGATTTTGGCATTTTTAAAAAATTAAAAAAAACTCCAAAGGGTGGGATCATAATGATTTTTGTGGGAATTTTTCCAAGAAAATAATTCAACTAATGATATTAATTGATTCGTATATTTATTTGAAGTATTCTAATGTGATTTTCATTGAGAAATTTTAAGAATTGCGGTTTTTAGAGCAGATTTTGGCATTTTTAAAAAATAAAAAAAATAAAAACTCCCAAGGGTGGGATCATGATGATTTTTGTGGTAATTTTTCCAAGAAAATAATTCAACTAATGATATTAATTGATTGATAGAATTATTTGAAGTATTCTAATGTGATTTTCATTGAGAAATTTTAAGAATTGCGGTTTCTAGAGCAGATTTTGGCATTTTTAAAAAATTAAAAAAAAAACTCCCAAGGGTGGGATCATGATGATTTTTGGTGGGAATTTTTCCAAGAAAATAATTCAACTAATGATATTAATTGATTGGTATATTTATTTGAAGTATTCTAATGTGATTTTCATTGAGAAATTTTAAGAATTGCGGTTTTTAGAGCAGATTTTGGCATTTTTAAAAAATTAAAAAAAAAACTCCCAAAGGTGGGATCATGATGATTTTTGGTGAGAATTTTTCCAAGAAAAAAATTCAAATAATGATACTAATTGATTAGTAGAATTATTTGAAGTATTCTAATGTGATTTTCATTGAGAAATTTTAAGAATTGCGGTTTCTAGAGCAGATTTTGGCATTTTTAAAAAATTAAAAAACTCCCAAGGGTGGGATCATGATGAGTTTTGGTGGGAATTTTTCCAAGAAAAATTCAACTAATGATATTAATTGATTGATAGAATTATTTGAAGTATTCTAATGTGATTTTCATTGAGAAATTTTAAGAATTGCGGTTTCTAGAGCAGATTTTGGCATTTTTAAAAAATTAAAAAAAACTCCCAAGGGTGGGGTCATGATGATTTTTGGTGGGAATTTTTCCAAGAAAATAATTCAACTAATGATATTAATTGATTGGTAGAATTATTTGAAGTATTCTAATGTGATTTTCATTGAGAAATTTTAAGAATCGCGGTTTCTAGAGCAGATTTTGGCATTTTTTAAAAATTAAAAAAAAACCTCCCAAGGGTGGGATCATGATGATTTTTGGTGAGAATTTTTCCAAGAAAATAATTCAAATAATGATACTAATTGATTGGTAGAATTATTTGAAGTATTCTAATGTGATTTTCATTGAGCAATTTTAAGAATCGCGGTTTCTAGAGCAGATTTTGGCATTTTTAATAAATTAAAAAACTCCCAAGGGTGGGATCATGATGAGTTTTGGTGGGAATTTTTCCAAGAAAAATTCAACTAATGATATTAATTGATTGATAGAATTATTTGAAGTATTCTAATGTGATTTTTATTGAGAAATTTTAAGAATCGCGGCTTCTAGAGCAGATTTTGGCACTTTTTAAAAATTAAAAAAAACTCCCAAGGGTGGGATCATGATGATTTTTGGTGGGAATTTTTCCAAGAAAATAATTCAACTAATGATATTAATTGATTGGTAGAATTATTTGAAGTATTCTAATGTGATTTTCATTGAGAAATTTTAAGAATCGCGGTTTCTAGAGCAGATTTTGGCATTTTTAAAAAATTAAAAAAAAACTCCCAAGGGTGGGATCATGATGATTTTTGGTGGGAATTTTTCCAAGAAAAAAATTCAACTAATGATATTAATTGATTGGTAGAATTATTTGAAGTATTCTAATGTGATTTTCATTGAGAAATTTTAAGAATTGCGGTTTCTAGAGCAGATTTTGGCATTTTTAAAAAATTAAAAAAAAAACTCCTAAGGGTGGGATCATGATGATTTTTGTGGTAATTTTTCCAAGAAAAAAATTCAACTAATGATATTAATTGATTGGTAGAATTATTTGAAGTATTCTAATGTGATTCTCATTGAGAAATTTTAAGAATCGCGGTTTCTAGAGCAGATTTTGGCATTTTTTAAAAATTAAAAAAAAAACCTCCCAAGTGTGGGATCATGATGATTTTTGGTGAGAATTTTTCCAAGAAAATAATTCAAATAATGATACTAATTGATTGGTAGAATTATTTGAAGTATTCTAATGTGATTTTCATTGAGAAATTTTAAGAATCGCGGTTTCTAGAGCAGATTTTGGCATTTTTAAAAAATTAAAAAACTCCCAAGGGTGGGATCATGATGATTTTTGGTGGGAATTTTTCCAAGAAAAAAATTCAACTAATGATATTAATTGATTGGTAGAATTATTTGAAGTATTCTAATGTGATTTTCATTGAGAAATTTTAAGAATTGCGGCTTCTAGAGCAGATTTTGGCTTTTTTAAAAAATTAAAAAAAAACTCCCAAGGGTGGGATCATGATGATTTTTGTGGTAATTTTTCCAAGAAAAAAATTCAACTAATGATATTAATTGATTGGTAGAATTATTTGAAGTATTCTAATGTGATTCTCATTGAGAAATTTTAAGAATTGCGGCTTCTAGAGCAGATTTTGGCATTTTTAAAAAATTAAAAAAAAAACTCCCAAGGGTGGGATCATGATGATTTTTGGTGGGAATTTTTCCAAGAAAAAAATTCAACTAATGATATTAATTGATTGGTAGAATTATTTGAAGTATTCTAATGTGATTTTCATTGAGAAATTTTAAGAATTGCGGCTTCTAGAGCAGATTTTGGCATTTTTAAAAAATTAAAAAAAACTCCCAAGGGTGGGATCATGATGATTTTTGTGGGAATTTTTCCAAGAAAATAATTCAACTAATGATATTAATTGATTGGTAGAATTATTTGAAGTATTCTAATGTGATTTTCATTGAGAAATTTTAAGAATTGCGGTTTTTAGAGCAGATTTTGGCATTTTTAAAAAATTAAAAAAAAACTCCCAAGAGTGGGATCATGATGAGTTTTGGTGGGAATTTTTCCAAGAGAAAAATTCAACTAATGATATTAATTGATTGGTAGAATTATTTGAAGTATTCTAATGTGATTTTCATTGAGAAATTTTAAGAATTGCGGTTTCTAGAGCAGATTTTGGCATTTTTAAAAAATTAAAAAAAACTCCCAAGGGTGGGATCATGATGATTTTTGTGGGAATTTTTCCAAGAAAATAATTCAACTAATGATATTAATTGATTGGTAGAATTATTTGAAGTATTCTAATGTGATTTTCATTGAGAAATTTTAAGAATTGCGGTTTTTAGAGCAGATTTTGGCATTTTTAAAAAATTAAAAAACTCCCAAGGGTGGGATCATGATGATTTTCGTGGGAATTTTTCCAAGAAAATAATTCAACTAATGATATTAATTGATTGGTATATTTATTTGAAGTATTCTAATGTGATTTTTATTGAGAAATTTTAAGAATCGCGGTTTCTAGAGCAGATTTTGGCATTTTTAAAAAATTAAAAAAAAACTCCCAAGGGTGGGATCATGATGATTTTTGTGGGAATTTTTCCAAGAAAAAAATTCAACTAATGATATTAATTGATTGGTAGAATCATTTGAAGTATTCTAATGTGATTTTCATTGAGAAATTTTAAGAATTGCGGTTTCTAGAGCAGATTTTGGCATTTTTAAAAAATTAAAAAATCATGATGATTTTCGTGGGAATTTTTCCAAGAAAATAATTCAACTAATGATATTAATTGATTGGTATATTTATTTGAAGTATTCTAATGTGATTTTTATTGAGAAATTTTAAGAATCGCGGTTTCTAGAGCAGATTTTGGCATTTTTAAAAAATTAAAAAAAAACTCCCAAGGGTGGGATCATGATGATTTTTGTGGGAATTTTTCCAAGAAAAAAATTCAACTAATGATATTAATTGATTGGTAGAATCATTTGAAGTATTCTAATGTGATTTTCATTGAGAAATTTTAAGAATTGCGGTTTCTAGAGCAGATTTTGGCATTTTTAAAAAATTAAAAAAAAACTCCCAAGGGTGGGATCATGATGATTTTTGTGGTAATTTTTCCAAGAAAAAAATTCAACTAATGATATTAATTGATTGGTAGAATTATTTGAAGTATTCTAATGTGATTCTCATTGAGAAATTTTAAGAATTGCGGCTTCTAGAGCAGATTTTGGCATTTTTAAAAAATTAAAAAAAAAACTCCCAAGGGTGGGATCATGATGATTTTTGGTGGGAATTTTTCCAAGAAAAAAATTCAACTAATGATATTAATTGATTGGTAGAATTATTTGAAGTATTCTAATGTGATTTTCATTGAGAAATTTTAAGAATTGCGGTTTTTAGAGCAGATTTTGGCATTTTTAAAAAATTAAAAAAAAACTCCCAAGAGTGGGATCATGATGAGTTTTGGTGGGAATTTTTCCAAGAGAAAAATTCAACTAATGATATTAATTGATTGGTAGAATTATTTGAAGTATTCTAATGTGATTTTCATTGAGAAATTTTAAGAATTGCGGCTTCTAGAGCAGATTTTGGCATTTTTAAAAAATTAAAAAAAACTCCCAAGGGTGGGATCACGATGATTTTTGTGGGAATTTTTCCAAGAGAAAAATTCAACTAATGATATTAATTGATTGGTAGAATTATTTGAAGTATTCTAATGTGATTTTCATTGAGAAATTTTAAGAATTGCGGCTTCTAGAGCAGATTTTGGCATTTTTAAAAAATTAAAAAAAACTCCCAAGGGTGGGATCACGATGATTTTTGTGGGAATTTTTCCAAGAAAATAATTCAACTAATGATATTAATTGATTGGTAGAATCATTTGAAGTATTCTAATGTGATTTTCATTGAGAAATTTTAAGAATTGCGGTTTCTAGAGCAGATTTTGGCATTTTTAAAAAATTAAAAAAAAACTCCCAAGGGTGGGATCATGATGATTTTTGTGGTAATTTTTCCAAGAAAAAAATTCAACTAATGATATTAATTGATTGGTAGAATTATTTGAAGTATTCTAATGTGATTCTCATTGAGAAATTTTAAGAATTGCGGCTTCTAGAGCAGATTTTGGCATTTTTAAAAAATTAAAAAAAAAACTCCCGAGGGTGGGATCATGATGATTTTTGGTGGGAATTTTTCCAAGAAAAAAATTCAACTAATGATATTAATTGATTGGTAGAATTATTTGAAGTATTCTAATGTGATTTTCATTGAGAAATTTTAAGAATTGCGGTTTTTAGAGCAGATTTTGGCATTTTTAAAAAATTAAAAAAAAACTCCCAAGAGTGGGATCATGATGAGTTTTGGTGGGAATTTTTCCAAGAGAAAAATTCAACTAATGATATTAATTGATTGGTAGAATTATTTGAAGTATTCTAATGTGATTTTCATTGAGAAATTTTAAGAATTGCGGTTTTTAGAGCAGATTTTGGCATTTTTAAAAAATTAAAAAAAAACTCCCAAGAGTGGGATCATGATGAGTTTTGGTGGGAATTTTTCCAAGAGAAAAATTCAACTAATGATATTAATTGATTGGTAGAATTATTTGAAGTATTCTAATGTGATTTTCATTGAGAAATTTTAAGAATTGCGGCTTCTAGAGCAGATTTTGGCATTTTTAAAAAATTAAAAAAAACTCCCAAGGGTGGGATCACGATGATTTTTGTGGGAATTTTTCCAAGAAAATAATTCAACTAATGATATTAATTGATTGGTAGAATTATTTGAAGTATTCTAATGTGATTTTCATTGATAAATTTTAAGAATTGCGGTTTTTAGAGCAGATTTTGGCATTTTTAAAAAATTAAAAAACTCCCAAAGGTGGGATCACGATGATTTTTGTGGGAATTTTTCCAAGAAAATAATTCAACTAATGATATTAATTGATTGGTAGAATCATTTGAAGTATTCTAATGTGATTTTCATTGAGAAATTTTAAGAATTGCGGTTTCTAGAGCAGATTTTGGCATTTTTAAAAAATTAAAAAAAAACTCCCAAGGGTGGGATCATGATGATTTTTGTGGTAATTTTTCCAAGAAAAAAATTCAACTAATGATATTAATTGATTGGTAGAATTATTTGAAGTATTCTAATGTGATTCTCATTGAGAAATTTTAAGAATTGCGGCTTCTAGAGCAGATTTTGGCATTTTTAAAAAATTAAAAAAAAAACTCCCAAGGGTGGGATCATGATGATTTTTGGTGGGAATTTTTCCAAGAAAAAAATTCAACTAATGATATTAATTGATTGGTAGAATTATTTGAAGTATTCTAATGTGATTTTCATTGAGAAATTTTAAGAATTGCGGTTTTTAGAGCAGATTTTGGCATTTTTAAAAAATTAAAAAAAAACTCCCAAGAGTGGGATCATGATGAGTTTTGGTGGGAATTTTTCCAAGAGAAAAATTCAACTAATGATATTAATTGATTGGTAGAATTATTTGAAGTATTCTAATGTGATTTTCATTGAGAAATTTTAAGAATTGCGGTTTTTAGAGCAGATTTTGGCATTTTTAAAAAATTAAAAAAAAACTCCCAAGAGTGGGATCATGATGAGTTTTGGTGGGAATTTTTCCAAGAGAAAAATTCAACTAATGATATTAATTGATTGGTAGAATTATTTGAAGTATTCTAATGTGATTTTCATTGAGAAATTTTAAGAATTGCGGCTTCTAGAGCAGATTTTGGCATTTTT
Organism: Phlebotomus papatasi; assembly: GCF_024763615.1. Taxonomy (NCBI): domain Eukaryota; kingdom Metazoa; phylum Arthropoda; class Insecta; order Diptera; family Psychodidae; genus Phlebotomus; species Phlebotomus papatasi. Next base: position 44,707 of record NW_026604475.1, read on the forward strand.
AAAAAATTAAAAAAAACTCCCAAGGGTGGGATCACGATGATTTTTGTGGGAATTTTTCCAAGAAAATAATTCAACTAATGATATTAATTGATTGGTAGAATTATTTGAAGTATTCTAATGTGATTTTCATTGATAAATTTTAAGAATTGCGGTTTTTAGAGCAGATTTTGGCATTTTTAAAAAATTAAAAAACTCCCAAGGGTGGGATCATGATGATTTTCGTGGGAATTTTTCCAAGAAAATAATTCAACTAATGATATTAATTGATTGGTATATTTATTTGAAGTATTCTAATGTGATTTTTATTGAGAAATTTTAAGAATCGCGGTTTCTAGAGCAGATTTTGGCATTTTTAAAAAATTAAAAAAAAACTCCCAAGGGTGGGATCATGATGATTTTTGTGGGAATTTTTCCAAGAAAAAAATTCAACTAATGATATTAATTGATTGGTAGAATCATTTGAAGTATTCTAATGTGATTTTCATTGAGAAATTTTAAGAATTGCGGTTTCTAGAGCAGATTTTGGCATTTTTAAAAAATTAAAAAAAACTCCCAAGGGTGGGATCATGATGATTTTTGTGGGAATTTTTCCAAGAAAATAATTCAACTAATGATATTAATTGATTGGTATATTTATTTGAAGTATTCTAATGTGATTTTCATTGAGAAATTTTAAGAATTGCGGTTTTTAGAGCAGATTTTGGCATTTTTAAAAAATTAAAAAAAAACTCCCAAAGGTGGGATCATGATGATTTTTGGTGAGAATTTTTCCAAGAAAATAATTCAAATAATGATACTAATTGATTGGTAGAATTATTTGAAGTATTCTAATGTGATTTTCATTGAGAAATTTTAAGAATTGCGGCTTCTAGAGCAGATTTTGGCATTTTTAAAAAATTAAAAAAAACTCCCAAGGGTGGGATCATGATGATTTTTGTGGGAATTTTTCCAAGAAAATAATTCAACTAATGATATTAATTGATTGGTAGAATTATTCGAAGTATTTTGATGTGATTTTCATTGAGAAATTTTAAGAATTGCGGTTTTTAGAGCAGATTTTGGCATTTTTAAAAAATTAAAAAAAAACTCCCAGGAGTGGGATCATGATGAGTTTTGGTGGGAATTTTTCCAAGAAAAAAATTCAACTAATGATATTAATTGATTGGTAGAATTATTTGAAGTATTCTAATGTGATTTTCATTGAGAAATTTTAAGAATTGCGGCTTCTAGAGCAGATTTTGGCATTTTTAAAAAATAAAAAAAAACTCCCAAGGGTGGGATCATGATGATTTTTGTGGGAATTTTTCCAAGAAAATAATTCAACTAATGATATTAATTGATTGGTAGAATTATTTGAAGTATTCTAATGTGATTTTCATTGATAAATTTTAAGAATTGCGGTTTTTAGAGCAGATTTTGGCATTTTTAAAAAATTAAAAAACTCCCAAGGGTGGGATCATGATGATTTTTGTGGGAATTTTTCCAAGAAAATAATTCAACTAATGATATTAATTGATTGGTAGAATTATTCGAAGTATTTTGATGTGATTTTCATTGAGAAATTTTAAGAATTGCGGTTTTTAGAGCAGATTTTGGCATTTTTAAAAAATTAAAAAAAAACTCCCAAGAGTGGGATCATGATGAGTTTTGGTGGGAATTTTTCCAAGAAAAAAATTCAACTAATGATATTAATTGATTGGTAGAATTATTTGAAGTATTCTAATGTGATTTTCATTGAGAAATTTTAAGAATTGCGGCTTCTAGAGCAGATTTTGGCATTTTTAAAAAATAAAAAAAAACTCCCAAGGGTGGGATCATGATGATTTTTGTGGGAATTTTTCCAAGAAAATAATTCAACTAATGATATTAATTGATTGATAGAATTATTTGAAGTATTCTAATGTGATTTTCATTGAGAAATTTTAAGAATTGCGGTTTCTAGAGCAGATTTTGGCATTTTTAAAAAATTAAAAAAAAACTCCCAAGGGTGGGATCATGATGATTTTTGTGGGAATTTTTCCAAGAAAATAATTCAACTAATGATATTAATTGATTGGTATATTTATTTGAAGTATTCTAATGTGATTTTCATTGAGAAATTTTAAGAATTGCGGTTTTTAGAGCAGATTTTGGCATTTTTAAAAAATTAAAAAAAAAACTCCCAAAGGTGGGATCATGATGATTTTTGGTGAGAATTTTTCCAAGAAAATAATTCAAATAATGATACTAATTGATTAGTAGAATTATTTGAAGTATTCTAATGTGATTTTCATTGAGAAATTTTAAGAATCGCGGTTTCTAGAGCAGATTTTGGCATTTTTAAAAAATTAAAAAACTCCCAAGGGTGGGATCATGATGAGTTTTGGTGGGAATTTTTCCAAGAAAAATTCAACTAATGATATTAATTGATTGATAGAATTATTTGAAGTATTCTAATGTGATTTTCATTGAGAAATTTTAAGAATTGCGGTTTCTAGAGCAGATTTTGGCATTTTTAAAAAATTAAAAAAAACTCCCAAGTGTGGGGTCATGATGATTTTTGGTGGGAATTTTTCCAAGAAAATAATTCAACTAATGATATTAATTGATTGGTAGAATTATTTGAAGTATTCTAATGTGATTTTCATTGAGAAATTTTAAGAATCGCGGTTTCTAGAGCAGATTTTGGCATTTTTTAAAAATTAAAAAAAAACCTCCCAAGGGTGGGATCATGATGATTTTTGGTGAGAATTTTTCCAAGAAAATAATTCAAATAATGATACTAATTGATTGGTAGAATTATTTGAAGTATTCTAATGTGATTTTCATTGAGAAATTTTAAGAATCGCGGTTTCTAGAGCAGATTTTGGCATTTTTAATAAATTAAAAAACTCCCAAGGGTGGGATCATGATGAGTTTTGGTGGGAATTTTTCCAAGAAAAATTCAACTAATGATATTAATTGATTGGTAGAATTATTTGAAGTATTCTAATGTGATTTTCATTGAGAAATTTTAAGAATTGCGGTTTCTAGAGCAGATTTTGGCATTTTTAAAAAATTAAAAAAAAACTCCTAAGGGTGGGATCATGATGATTTTTGTGGTAATTTTTCCAAGAAAAAAATTCAACTAATGATATTAATTGATTGGTAGAATTATTTGAAGTATTCTAATGTGATTCTCATTGAGAAATTTTAAGAATCGCGGTTTCTAGAGCAGATTTTGGCATTTTTTAAAAATTAAAAAAAAACCTCCCAAGTGTGGGATCATGATGATTTTTGGTGAGAATTTTTCCAAGAAAATAATTCAAATAATGATACTAATTGATTGGTAGAATTATTTGAAGTATTCTAATGTGATTTTCATTGAGAAATTTTAAGAATCGCGGTTTCTAGAGCAGATTTTGGCATTTTTAAAAAATTAAAAAACTCCCAAGGGTGGGATCATGATGATTTTTGGTGGGAATTTTTCCAAGAAAAAAATTCAACTAATGATATTAATTGATTGGTAGAATTATTTGAAGTATTCTAATGTGATTTTCATTGAGAAATTTTAAGAATTGCGGTTTCTAGAGCAGATTTTGGCATTTTTAAAAAATTAAAAAAAAACTCCCAAGGGTGGGATCATGATGATTTTTGTGGTAATTTTTCCAAGAAAAAAATTCAACTAATGATATTAATTGATTGGTAGAATTATTTGAAGTATTCTAATGTGATTCTCATTGAGAAATTTTAAGAATTGCGGCTTCTAGAGCAGATTTTGGCATTTTTAAAAAATTAAAAAAAAAACTCCCAAGGGTGGGATCATGATGATTTTTGGTGGGAATTTTTCCAAGAAAAAAATTCAACTAATGATATTAATTGATTGGTAGAATTATTTGAAGTATTCTAATGTGATTTTCATTGAGAAATTTTAAGAATTGCGGCTTCTAGAGCAGATTTTGGCATTTTTAAAAAATTAAAAAAAACTCCCAAGGGTGGGATCATGATGATTTTTGTGGGAATTTTTCCAAGAAAATAATTCAACTAATGATATTAATTGATTGGTAGAATTATTTGAAGTATTCTAATGTGATTTTCATTGAGAAATTTTAAGAATTGCGGCTTCTAGAGCAGATTTTGGCATTTTTAAAAAATTAAAAAAAAAACTCCCAAGAGTGGGATCATGATGAGTTTTGGTGGGAATTTTTCCAAGAGAAAAATTCAACTAATGATATTAATTGATTGGTAGAATTATTTGAAGTATTCTAATGTGATTTTCATTGAGAAATTTTAAGAATTGCGGCTTCTAGAGCAGATTTTGGCATTTTTAAAAAATTAAAAAAAAACTCCCAAGGGTGGGATCATGATGATTTTTGTGGTAATTTTTCCAAGAAAATAATTCAACTAATGATATTAATTGATTGGTAGAATTATTTGAAGTATTCTAATGTGATTTTCATTGATAAATTTTAAGAATTGCGGTTTTTAGAGCAGATTTTGGCATTTTTAAAAAATTAAAAAACTCCCAAGGGTGGGATCATGATGATTTTCGTGGGAATTTTTCCAAGAAAATAATTCAACTAATGATATTAATTGATTGGTAGAATTATTTGAAGTATTCTAATGTGATTTTCATTGAGAAATTTTAAGAATCGCGGTTTCTAGAGCAGATTTTGGCATTTTTTAAAAATTAAAAAAAAACCTCCCAAGGGTGGGATCATGATGATTTTTGGTGAGAATTTTTCCAAGAAAATAATTCAAATAATGATACTAATTGATTGGTAGAATTATTTGAAGTATTCTAATGTGATTTTCATTGAGAAATTTTAAGAATCGCGGTTTCTAGAGCAGATTTTGGCATTTTTAATAAATTAAAAAACTCCCAAGGGTGGGATCATGATGAGTTTTGGTGGGAATTTTTCCAAGAAAAATTCAACTAATGATATTAATTGATTGGTAGAATTATTTGAAGTATTCTAATGTGATTTTCATTGAGAAATTTTAAGAATTGCGGTTTCTAGAGCAGATTTTGGCATTTTTAAAAAATTAAAAAAAAAACTCCTAAGGGTGGGATCATGATGATTTTTGTGGTAATTTTTCCAAGAAAAAAATTCAACTAATGATATTAATTGATTGATAGAATTATTTGAAGTATTCTAATGTGATTTTCATTGAGAAATTTTAAGAATTGCGGCTTCTAGAGCAGATTTTGGCATTTTTAAAAAATTAAAAAACTGCCAAGGGTGGGATCATGATGATTTTTGTGGGAATTTTTCCAAGAAAAAAATTCAACTAATGATATTAATTGATTGGTAGAATTATTTGAAGTATTCTAATGTGATTTTCATTGAGAAATTTTAAGAATTGCGGTTTCTAGAGCAGATTTTGGCATTTTTAAAAAATTCAAAAACTCCCAAGGGTGGGATCATGATGAGTTTTGGTGGGAATTTTTCCAAGAAAAATTCAACTAATGATATTAATTGATTGGTAGAATTATTTGAAGTATTCTAATGTGATTTTCATTGAGAAATTTTAAGAATTGCGGTTTCTAGAGCAGATTTTGGCATTTTTAAAAAATTAAAAAAAAACTCCCAAGGGTGGGATCATGATGATTTTTGTGGGAATTTTTCCAAGAAAATAATTCAACTAATGATATTAATTGATTGGTAGAATTATTTGAAGTATTCTAATGTGATTTTCATTGAGAAATTTTAAGAATCGCGGTTTCTAGAGCAGATTTTGGCATTTTTAAAAAATTAAAAAACTCCCAAGGGTGGGATCATGATGAGTTTTGGTGGGAATTTTTCCAAGAAAAATTCAACTAATGATATTAATTGATTGATAGAATTATTTGAAGTATTCTAATGTGATTTTCATTGAGAAATTTTAAGAATTGCGGTTTTTAGAGCAGATTTTGGCATTTTTAAAAAATTAAAAAAAAAACTCCCAAAGGTGGGATCATGATGATTTTTGTGGGAATTTTTCCAAGAAAATAATTCAACTAATGATATTAATTGATTGGTAGAATTATTTGAAGTATTCTAATGTGATTTTCATTGAGAAATTTTAAGAATCGCGGTTTCTAGAGCAGATTTTGGCATTTTTAAAAAATTCAAAAACTCCCAAGGGTGGGATCATGATGAGTTTTGGTGGGAATTTTTCCAAGAAAAATTCAACTAATGATATTAATTGATTGGTAGAATTATTTGAAGTATTCTAATGTGATTTTCATTGAGAAATTTTAAGAATTGCGGTTTCTGGAGCAGATTTTGGCATTTTTAAAAAATTAAAAAAAAACTCCCAAGGGTGGGATCATGATGATTTTTGTGGGAATTTTTCCAAGAAAATAATTCAACTAATGATATTAATTGATTGGTAGAATTATTTGAAGTATTCTAATGTGATTTTCATTGAGAAATTTTAAGAATCGCGGTTTCTAGAGCAGATTTTGGCATTTTTAAAAAATTAAAAAAAAAACTCCCAAGGGTGGGATCATGATGAGTTTTGGTGGGAATTTTTCCAAGAAAAATTCAACTAATGATATTAATTGATTGATAGAATTATATGAAGTATTCTAATGTGATTTTCATTGAGAAATTTTAAGAATTGCGGTTTTTAGAGCAGATTTTGGCATTTTTAAAAAATTAAAAAAAAAACTCCCAAAGGTGGGATCATGATGATTTTTGTGGGAATTTTTCCAAGAAAATAATTAAACTAATGATATTAATTGATTGGTAGAATTATTTGAAGTATTCTAATGTGATTTTCATTGAGAAATTTTAAGAATCGCGGTTTCTAGAGCAGATTTTGGCATTTTTAAAAAATTAAAAAACTCCCAAGGGTGGGATCATGATGAGTTTTGGTGGGAATTTTTCCAAGAAAAATTCAACTAATGATATTAATTGATTGGTAGAATTATTTGAAGTATTCTAATGTGATTTTCATTGAGAAATTTTAAGAATTGCGGTTTTTAGAGCAGATTTTGGCATTTTTAAAAAATTAAAAAAAAACCTCCCAAGGGTGGGATCATGATGATTTTTGTGGGAATTTTTCCAAGAAAATAATTCAACTAATGATACTAATTGATTGGTAGAATTATTTGAAGTATTCTAATGTGATTTTCATTGAGAAATTTTAAGAATCGCGGTTTTTAGAGCAGATTTTGGCATTTTTAAAAAGTTAAAAAAAAAACTCCCAAGGGTGGGATCATGATGATTTTTGGTGAGAATTTTTCCAAGAAAATAATTCAACTAATGATACTTATTGATTGGTAGAATTATTTGAAGTATTCTAATGTGATTTTCATTGAGAAATTTTAAGAATTGCGGCTTCTAGAGCAGATTTTGGCATTTTTAAAAAATTAAAAAAAACTCCCAAGGGTGGGATCATGATGATTTTTGTGGGAATTTTTCCAAGAAAATAATTCAACTAATGATATTAATTGATTGGTAGAATTATTTGAAGTATTCTAATGTGATTTTCATTGAGAAATTTTAAGAATTGCGGTTTTTAGAGCAGATTTTGGCATTTTTAAAAAATTAAAAAAAAACTCCCAAGAGTGGGATCATGATGAGTTTTGGCGGTAATGTTTCCAAGAAAAAAATTCAACTAATGATATTAATTGATTGATTGGTAGAATTATTTGAAGTATTCTAATGTGATTTTCATTGAGAAATTTTAAGAATTGCGGCTTCTAGAGCAGATTTTGGCATTTTTAAAAAATTAAAAAAAACTCCAAAGGGTGGGATCATGATGATTTTTGTGGGAATTTTTCCAAGAAAATAATTCAACTAATGATATTAATTGATTCGTATATTTATTTGAAGTATTCTAATGTGATTTTCATTGAGAAATTTTAAGAATTGCGGTTTTTAGAGCAGATTTTGGCATTTTTAAAAAATAAAAAAAATAAAAACTCCCAAAGGTGGGATCATGATGATTTTTGTGGGAATTTTTCCAAGAAAATAATTCAACTAATGATATTAATTGATTGGTAGAATTATTTGAAGTATTCTAATGTGATTTTCATTGAGAAATTTTAAGAATCGCGGTTTCTAGAGCAGATTTTGGCATTTTTAAAAAAATTAAAAAAAAAACTCCCAAGGGTGGGATCATGATGATTTTTGTGGTAATTTTTCCAAGAAAATAATTCAACTAATGATATTAATTGATTGATAGAATTATTTGAAGTATTCTAATGTGATTTTCATTGAGAAATTTTAAGAATTGCGGTTTCTAGAGCAGATTTTGGCATTTTTAAAAAATTAAAAAAAAACTCCCAAGGGTGGGATCATGATGATTTTTGGTGGGAATTTTTCCAAGAAAATAATTCAACTAATGATATTAATTGATTGGTATATTTATTTGAAGTATTCTAATGTGATTTTCATTGAGAAATTTTAAGAATTGCGGTTTTTAGAGCAGATTTTGGCATTTTTAAAAAATTAAAAAAAAAACTCCCAAAGGTGGGATCATGATGATTTTTGGTGAGAATTTTTCCAAGAAAAAAATTCAAATAATGATACTAATTGATTAGTAGAATTATTTGAAGTATTCTAATGTGATTTTCATTGAGAAATTTTAAGAATTGCGGTTTCTAGAGCAGATTTTGGCATTTTTAAAAAATTAAAAAACTCCCAAGGGTGGGATCATGATGAGTTTTGGTGGGAATTTTTCCAAGAAAAATTCAACTAATGATATTAATTGATTGATAGAATTATTTGAAGTATTCTAATGTGATTTTTATTGAGAAATTTTAAGAATCGCGGCTTCTAGAGCAGATTTTGGCACTTTTTAAAAATTAAAAAAAACTCCCAAGGGTGGGATCATGATGATTTTTGGTGGGAATTTTTCAAAGGAAAATTCAACTAATGATATTAATTGATTGATAGAATTATTTGAAGTATTCTAATGTGATTTTCATTGAGAAATTTTAAGAATTGCGGTTTCTAGAGCAGATTTTGGCATTTTTAAAAAATTAAAAAAAACTCCCAAGGGTGGGGTCATGATGATTTTTGGTGGGAATTTTTCCAAGAAAATAATTCAACTAATGATATTAATTGATTGGTAGAATTATTTGAAGTATTCTAATGTGATTTTCATTGAGAAATTTTAAGAATCGCGGTTTCTAGAGCAGATTTTGGCATTTTTTAAAAATTAAAAAAAAACCTCCCAAGGGTGGGATCATGATGATTTTTGGTGAGAATTTTTCCAAGAAAATAATTCAAATAATGATACTAATTGATTGGTAGAATTATTTGAAGTATTCTAATGTGATTTTCATTGAGAAATTTTAAGAATCGCGGTTTCTAGAGCAGATTTTGGCATTTTTAATAAATTAAAAAACTCCCAAGGGTGGGATCATGATGAGTTTTGGTGGGAATTTTTCCAAGAAAAATTCAACTAATGATATTAATTGATTGATAGAATTATTTGAAGTATTCTAATGTGATTTTTATTGAGAAATTTTAAGAATCGCGGCTTCTAGAGCAGATTTTGGCACTTTTTAAAAATTAAAAAAAACTCCCAAGGGTGGGATCATGATGATTTTTGGTGGGAATTTTTCCAAGAAAATAATTCAACTAATGATATTAATTGATTGGTAGAATTATTTGAAGTATTCTAATGTGATTTTCATTGAGAAATTTTAAGAATCGCGGTTTCTAGAGCAGATTTTGGCATTTTTAAAAAATTAAAAAAAAACTCCCAAGGGTGGGATCATGATGATTTTTGGTGGGAATTTTTCCAAGAAAAAAATTCAACTAATGATATTAATTGATTGGTAGAATTATTTGAAGTATTCTAATGTGATTTTCATTGAGAAATTTTAAGAATTGCGGTTTCTAGAGCAGATTTTGGCATTTTTAAAAAATTAAAAAAAAAACTCCTAAGGGTGGGATCATGATGATTTTTGTGGTAATTTTTCCAAGAAAAAAATTCAACTAATGATATTAATTGATTGGTAGAATTATTTGAAGTATTCTAATGTGATTCTCATTGAGAAATTTTAAGAATCGCGGTTTCTAGAGCAGATTTTGGCATTTTTTAAAAATTAAAAAAAAAACCTCCCAAGTGTGGGATCATGATGATTTTTGGTGAGAATTTTTCCAAGAAAATAATTCAAATAATGATACTAATTGATTGGTAGAATTATTTGAAGTATTCTAATGTGATTTTCATTGAGAAATTTTAAGAATCGCGGTTTCTAGAGCAGATTTTGGCATTTTTAAAAAATTAAAAAACTCCCAAGGGTGGGATCATGATGATTTTTGGTGGGAATTTTTCCAAGAAAAAAATTCAACTAATGATATTAATTGATTGGTAGAATTATTTGAAGTATTCTAATGTGATTTTCATTGAGAAATTTTAAGAATTGCGGTTTCTAGAGCAGATTTTGGCATTTTTAAAAAATTAAAAAAAAAACTCCCAAGGGTGGGATCATGATGATTTTTGTGGTAATTTTTCCAAGAAAAAAATTCAACTAATGATATTAATTGATTGGTAGAATTATTTGAAGTATTCTAATGTGATTCTCATTGAGAAATTTTAAGAATTGCGGCTTCTAGAGCAGATTTTGGCATTTTTAAAAAATTAAAAAAAAAACTCCCAAGGGTGGGATCATGATGATTTTTGGTGGGAATTTTTCCAAGAAAAAAATTCAACTAATGATATTAATTGATTGGTAGAATTATTTGAAGTATTCTAATGTGATTTTCATTGAGAAATTTTAAGAATTGCGGCTTCTAGAGCAGATTTTGGCATTTTTAAAAAATTAAAAAAAACTCCCAAGGGTGGGATCATGATGATTTTTGTGGGAATTTTTCCAAGAAAATAATTCAACTAATGATATTAATTGATTGGTAGAATTATTTGAAGTATTCTAATGTGATTTTCATTGAGAAATTTTAAGAATTGCGGTTTTTAGAGCAGATTTTGGCATTTTTAAAAAATTAAAAAAAAACTCCCAAGAGTGGGATCATGATGAGTTTTGGTGGGAATTTTTCCAAGAGAAAAATTCAACTAATGATATTAATTGATTGGTAGAATTATTTGAAGTATTCTAATGTGATTTTCATTGAGAAATTTTAAGAATTGCGGCTTCTAGAGCAGATTTTGGCATTTTTAAAAAATTAAAAAAAACTCCCAAGGGTGGGATCATGATGATTTTTGTGGGAATTTTTCCAAGAAAATAATTCAACTAATGATATTAATTGATTGGTAGAATTATTTGAAGTATTCTAATGTGATTTTCATTGATAAATTTTAAGAATTGCGGTTTTTAGAGCAGATTTTGGCATTTTTAAAAAATTAAAAAACTCCCAAGGGTGGGATCATGATGATTTTCGTGGGAATTTTTCCAAGAAAATAATTCAACTAATGATATTAATTGATTGGTATATTTATTTGAAGTATTCTAATGTGATTTTTATTGAGAAATTTTAAGAATCGCGGTTTCTAGAGCAGATTTTGGCATTTTTAAAAAATTAAAAAAAAACTCCCAAGGGTGGGATCATGATGATTTTTGTGGGAATTTTTCCAAGAAAAAAATTCAACTAATGATATTAATTGATTGGTAGAATCATTTGAAGTATTCTAATGTGATTTTCATTGAGAAATTTTAAGAATTGCGGTTTTTAGAGCAGATTTTGGCATTTTTAAAAAATTAAAAAAAAACTCCCAAGGGTGGGATCATGATGATTTTTGTGGTAATTTTTCCAAGAAAAAAATTCAACTAATGATATTAATTGATTGGTAGAATTATTTGAAGTATTCTAATGTGATTCTCATTGAGAAATTTTAAGAATTGCGGCTTCTAGAGCAGATTTTGGCATTTTTAAAAAATTAAAAAAAAAACTCCCAAGGGTGGGATCATGATGATTTTTGGTGGGAATTTTTCCAAGAAAAAAATTCAACTAATGATATTAATTGATTGGTAGAATTATTTGAAGTATTCTAATGTGATTTTCATTGAGAAATTTTAAGAATTGCGGTTTTTAGAGCAGATTTTGGCATTTTTAAAAAATTAAAAAAAAACTCCCAAGAGTGGGATCATGATGAGTTTTGGTGGGAATTTTTCCAAGAGAAAAATTCAACTAATGATATTAATTGATTGGTAGAATTATTTGAAGTATTCTAATGTGATTTTCATTGAGAAATTTTAAGAATTGCGGCTTCTAGAGCAGATTTTGGCATTTTTAAAAAATTAAAAAAAACTCCCAAGGGTGGGATCACGATGATTTTTGTGGGAATTTTTCCAAGAGAAAAATTCAACTAATGATATTAATTGATTGGTAGAATTATTTGAAGTATTCTAATGTGATTTTCATTGAGAAATTTTAAGAATTGCGGCTTCTAGAGCAGATTTTGGCATTTTTAAAAAATTAAAAAAAACTCCCAAGGGTGGGATCACGATGATTTTTGTGGGAATTTTTCCAAGAAAATAATTCAACTAATGATATTAATTGATTGGTAGAATCATTTGAAGTATTCTAATGTGATTTTCATTGAGAAATTTTAAGAATTGCGGTTTCTAGAGCAGATTTTGGCATTTTTAAAAAATTAAAAAAAAACTCCCAAGGGTGGGATCATGATGATTTTTGTGGTAATTTTTCCAAGAAAAAAATTCAACTAATGATATTAATTGATTGGTAGAATTATTTGAAGTATTCTAATGTGATTCTCATTGAGAAATTTTAAGAATTGCGGCTTCTAGAGCAGATTTTGGCATTTTTAAAAAATTAAAAAAAAAACTCCCAAGGGTGGGATCATGATGATTTTTGGTGGGAATTTTTCCAAGAAAAAAATTCAACTAATGATATTAATTGATTGGTAGAATTATTTGAAGTATTCTAATGTGATTTTCATTGAGAAATTTTAAGAATTGCGGTTTTTAGAGCAGATTTTGGCATTTTTAAAAAATTAAAAAAAAACTCCCAAGAGTGGGATCATGATGAGTTTTGGTGGGAATTTTTCCAAGAGAAAAATTCAACTAATGATATTAATTGATTGGTAGAATTATTTGAAGTATTCTAATGTGATTTTCATTGAGAAATTTTAAGAATTGCGGTTTTTAGAGCAGATTTTGGCATTTTTAAAAAATTAAAAAAAAACTCCCAAGAGTGGGATCATGATGAGTTTTGGTGGGAATTTTTCCAAGAGAAAAATTCAACTAATGATATTAATTGATTGGTAGAATTATTTGAAGTATTCTAATGTGATTTTCATTGAGAAATTTTAAGAATTGCGGCTTCTAGAGCAGATTTTGGCATTTTTAAAAAATTAAAAAAAACTCCCAAGGGTGGGATCACGATGATTTTTGTGGGAATTTTTCCAAGAAAATAATTCAACTAATGATATTAATTGATTGGTAGAATTATTTGAAGTATTCTAATGTGATTTTCATTGATAAATTTTAAGAATTGCGGTTTTTAGAGCAGATTTTGGCATTTTTAAAAAATTAAAAAACTCCCAAGGGTGGGATCATGATGATTTTCGTGGGAATTTTTCCAAGAAAATAATTCAACTAATAATATTAATTGATTGGTATATTTATTTGAAGTATTCTAATGTGATTTTTATTGAGAAATTTTAAGAATCGCGGTTTCTAGAGCAGATTTTGGCATTTTTAAAAAATTAAAAAAAAACTCCCAAGGGTGGGATCATGATGATTTTTGTGGGAATTTTTCCAAGAAAAAAATTCAACTAATGATATTAATTGATTGGTAGAATCATTTGAAGTATTCTAATGTGATTTTCATTGAGAAATTTTAAGAATTGCGGTTTCTAGAGCAGATTTTGGCATTTTTAAAAAATTAAAAAAAACTCCCAAGGGTGGGATCATGATGATTTTTGTGGGAATTTTTCCAAGAAAATAATTCAACTAATGATATTAATTGATTGGTATATTTATTTGAAGTATTCTAATGTGATTTTCATTGAGAAATTTTAAGAATTGCGGTTTTTAGAGCAGATTTTGGCATTTTTAAAAAATTAAAAAAAAACTCCCAAAGGTGGGATCATGATGATTTTTGGTGAGAATTTTTCCAAGAAAATAATTCAAATAATGATACTAATTGATTGGTAGAATTATTTGAAGTATTCTAATGTGATTTTCATTGAGAAATTTTAAGAATTGCGGTTTCTAGAGCAGATTTTGGCATTTTTAAAAAATTAAAAAAAAACTCCCAAGAGTGGGATCATGATGAGTTTTGGTGGGAATTTTTCCAAGAAAAAAATTCAACTAATGATATTAATTGATTGGTAGAATTATTTGAAGTATTCTAATGTGATTTTCATTGAGAAATTTTAAGAATTGCGGCTTCTAGAGCAGATTTTGGCATTTTTAAAAAATTAAAAAAAACTCCCAAGGGTGGGATCATGATGATTTTTGTGGGAATTTTTCCAAGAAAATAATTCAACTAATGATATTAATTGATTGGTAGAATTATTCGAAGTATTTTGATGTGATTTTCATTGAGAAATTTTAAGAATTGCGGTTTTTAGAGCAGATTTTGGCATTTTTAAAAAATTAAAAAAAAACTCCCAAGAGTGGGATCATGATGAGTTTTGGTGGGAATTTTTCCAAGAAAAAAATTCAACTAATGATATTAATTGATTGGTAGAATTATTTGAAGTATTCTAATGTGATTTTCATTGAGAAATTTTAAGAATTGCGGCTTCTAGAGCAGATTTTGGCATTTTTAAAAAATAAAAAAAAAACTCCCAAGGGTGGGATCATGATGATTTTTGTGGGAATTTTTCCAAGAAAATAATTCAACTAATGATATTAATTGATTGGTAGAATTATTTGAAGTATTCTAATGTGATTTTCATTGATAAATTTTAAGAATTGCGGTTTTTAGAGCAGATTTTGGCATTTTTAAAAAATTAAAAAACTCCCAAGGGTGGGATCATGATGATTTTTGTGGGAATTTTTCCAAGAAAATAATTCAACTAATGATATTAATTGATTGGTAGAATTATTCGAAGTATTTTGATGTGATTTTCATTGAGAAATTTTAAGAATTGCGGTTTTTAGAGCAGATTTTGGCATTTTTAAAAAATTAAAAAAAAACTCCCAAGAGTGGGATCATGATGAGTTTTGGTGGGAATTTTTCCAAGAAAAAAATTCAACTAATGATATTAATTGATTGGTAGAATTATTTGAAGTATTCTAATGTGATTTTCATTGAGAAATTTTAAGAATTGCGGCTTCTAGAGCAGATTTTGGCATTTTTAAAAAATAAAAAAAAACTCCCAAGGGTGGGATCATGATGATTTTTGTGGGAATTTTTCCAAGAAAAAAATTCAACTAATGATATTAATTGATTGATAGAATTATTTGAAGTATTCTAATGTGATTTTCATTGAGAAATTTTAAGAATTGCGGTTTCTAGAGCAGATTTTGGCATTTTTAAAAAATTAAAAAAAAACTCCCAAGGGTGGGATCATGATGATTTTTGTGGGAATTTTTCCAAGAAAATAATTCAACTAATGATATTAATTGATTGGTATATTTATTTGAAGTATTCTAATGTGATTTTCATTGAGAAATTTTAAGAATTGCGGTTTTTAGAGCAGATTTTGGCATTTTTAAAAAATTAAAAAAAAAACTCCCAAAGGTGGGATCATGATGATTTTTGGTGAGAATTTTTCCAAGAAAATAATTCAAATAATGATACTAATTGATTAGTAGAATTATTTGAAGTATTCTAATGTGATTTTCATTGAGAAATTTTAAGAATCGCGGTTTCTAGAGCAGATTTTGGCATTTTTAAAAAATTAAAAAACTCCCAAGGGTGGGATCATGATGAGTTTTGGTGGGAATTTTTCCAAGAAAAATTCAACTAATGATATTAATTGATTGATAGAATTATTTGAAGTATTCTAATGTGATTTTCATTGAGAAATTTTAAGAATTGCGGTTTCTAGAGCAGATTTTGGCATTTTTAAAAAATTAAAAAAAACTCCCAAGTGTGGGGTCATGATGATTTTTGGTGGGAATTTTTCCAAGAAAATAATTCAACTAATGATATTAATTGATTGGTAGAATTATTTGAAGTATTCTAATGTGATTTTCATTGAGAAATTTTAAGAATCGCGGTTTCTAGAGCAGATTTTGGCATTTTTTAAAAATTAAAAAAAAACCTCCCAAGGGTGGGATCATGATGATTTTTGGTGAGAATTTTTCCAAGAAAATAATTCAAATAATGATACTAATTGATTGGTAGAATTATTTGAAGTATTCTAATGTGATTTTCATTGAGAAATTTTAAGAATCGCGGTTTCTAGAGCAGATTTTGGCATTTTTAATAAATTAAAAAACTCCCAAGGGTGGGATCATGATGAGTTTTGGTGGGAATTTTTCCAAGAAAAATTCAACTAATGATATTAATTGATTGGTAGAATTATTTGAAGTATTCTAATGTGATTTTCATTGAGAAATTTTAAGAATTGCGGTTTCTAGAGCAGATTTTGGCATTTTTAAAAAATTAAAAAAAACTCCTAAGGGTGGGATCATGATGATTTTTGTGGTAATTTTTCCAAGAAAAAAATTCAACTAATGATATTAATTGATTGGTAGAATTATTTGAAGTATTCTAATGTGATTCTCATTGAGAAATTTTAAGAATCGCGGTTTCTAGAGCAGATTTTGGCATTTTTTAAAAATTAAAAAAAAACCTACCAAGTGTGGGATCATGATGATTTTTGGTGAGAATTTTTCCAAGAAAATAATTCAAATAATGATACTAATTGATTGGTAGAATTATTTGAAGTATTCTAATGTGATTTTCATTGAGAAATTTTAAGAATCGCGGTTTCTAGAGCAGATTTTGGCATTTTTAAAAAATTAAAAAACTCCCAAGGGTGGGATCATGATGATTTTTGGTGGGAATTTTTCCAAGAAAAAAATTCAACTAATGATATTAATTGATTGGTAGAATTATTTGAAGTATTCTAATGTGATTTTCATTGAGAAATTTTAAGAATTGCGGTTTCTAGAGCAGATTTTGGCATTTTTAAAAAATTAAAAAAAAACTCCCAAGGGTGGGATCATGATGATTTTTGTGGTAATTTTTCCAAGAAAAAAATTCAACTAATGATATTAATTGATTGGTAGAATTATTTGAAGTATTCTAATGTGATTCTCATTGAGAAATTTTAAGAATTGCGGCTTCTAGAGCAGATTTTGGCATTTTTAAAAAATTAAAAAAAAAACTCCCAAGGGTGGGATCATGATGATTTTTGGTGGGAATTTTTCCAAGAAAAAAATTCAACTAATGATATTAATTGATTGGTAGAATTATTTGAAGTATTCTAATGTGATTTTCATTGAGAAATTTTAAGAATTGCGGCTTCTAGAGCAGATTTTGGCATTTTTAAAAAATTAAAAAAAACTCCCAAGGGTGGGATCATGATGATTTTTGTGGGAATTTTTCCAAGAAAATAATTCAACTAATGATATTAATTGATTGGTAGAATTATTTGAAGTATTCTAATGTGATTTTCATTGAGAAATTTTAAGAATTGCGGTTTTTAGAGCAGATTTTGGCATTTTTAAAAAATTAAAAAAAAAACTCCCAAGAGTGGGATCATGATGAGTTTTGGTGGGAATTTTTCCAAGAGAAAAATTCAACTAATGATATTAATTGATTGGTAGAATTATTTGAAGTATTCTAATGTGATTTTCATTGAGAAATTTTAAGAATTGCGGCTTCTAGAGCAGATTTTGGCATTTTTAAAAAATTAAAAAAAAACTCCCAAGGGTGGGATCATGATGATTTTTGTGGGAATTTTTCCAAGAAAATAATTCAACTAATGATATTAATTGATTGGTAGAATTATTTGAAGTATTCTAATGTGATTTTCATTGAGAAATTTTAAGAATTGCGGCTTCTAGAGCAGATTTTGGCATTTTTAAAAAATTAAAAAAAACTCCCAAGGGTGGGATCATGATGAGTTTTGGTGGGAATTTTTCCAAGAGAAAAATTCAACTAATGATATTAATTGATTGGTAGAATTATTTGAAGTATTCTAATGTGATTTTCATTGAGAAATTTTAAGAATTGCGGCTTCTAGAGCAGATTTTGGCATTTTTAAAAAATTAAAAAAAACTCCCAAGGGTGGGATCATGATGATTTTTGTGGGAATTTTTCCAAGAAAATAATTCAACTAATGATATTAATTGATTGGTAGAATTATTTGAAGTATTCTAATGTGATTTTCATTGAGAAATTTTAAGAATTGCGGTTTTTAGAGCAGATTTTGGCATTTTTAAAAAATTAAAAAAAAACTCCCAAGGGTGGGATCATGATGATTTTTGTGGGAATTTTTCCAAGAAAATAATTCAACTAATGATATTAATTGATTGGTAGAATTATTTGAAGTATTCTAATGTGATTTTCATTGAGAAATTTTAAGAATTGCGGCTTCTAGAGCAGATTTTGGCATTTTTAAAAAATTAAAAAAAACTCCCAAGGGTGGGATCATGATGATTTTTGTGGGAATTTTTCCAAGAAAATAATTCAACTAATGATATTAATTGATTGGTAGAATTATTTGAAGTATTCTAATGTGATTTTCATTGAGAAATTTTAAGAATTGCGGTTTTTAGAGCAGATTTTGGCATTTTTAAAAAATTAAAAAAAAAACTCCCAAGGGTGGGATCATGATGATTTTTGGTGGGAATTTTTCCAAGAAAAAAATTCAACTAATGATATTAATTGATTGGTAGAATTATTTGAAGTATTCTAATGTGATTTTCATTGAGAAATTTTAAGAATTGCGGCTTCTAGAGCAGATTTTGGCATTTTTAAAAAATTAAAAAAAACTCCCAAGGGTGGGATCATGATGATTTTTGTGGGAATTTTTCCAAGAAAATAATTCAACTAATGATATTAATTGATTGGTAGAATTATTTGAAGTATTCTAATGTGATTTTCATTGAGAAATTTTAAGAATTGCGGTTTTTAGAGCAGATTTTGGCATTTTTAAAAAATTAAAAAAAAACTCCCAAGAGTGGGATCATGATGAGTTTTGGTGGGAATTTTTCCAAGAGAAAAATTCAACTAATGATATTAATTGATTGGTAGAATTATTTGAAGTATTCTAATGTGATTTTCATTGAGAAATTTTAAGAATTGCGGCTTCTAGAGCAGATTTTGGCATTTTTAAAAAATTAAAAAAAAACTCCCAAGGGTGGGATCATGATGATTTTTGTGGGAATTTTTCCAAGAAAATAATTCAACTAATGATATTAATTGATTGGTAGAATTATTTGAAGTATTCTAATGTGATTTTCATTGAGAAATTTTAAGAATTGCGGTTTCTAGAGCAGATTTTGGCATTTTTAAAAAATTAAAAAAAAACTCCCAAGGGTGGGATCATGATGATTTTTGTGGTAATTTTTCCAAGAAAAAAATTCAACTAATGATATTAATTGATTGGTAGAATTATTTGAAGTATTCTAATGTGATTCTCATTGAGAAATTTTAAGAATTGCGGCTTCTAGAGCAGATTTTGGCATTTTTAAAAAATTAAAAAAAAAACTCCCAAGGGTGGGATCATGATGATTTTTGGTGGGAATTTTTCCAAGAAAAAAATTCAACTAATGATATTAATTGATTGGTAGAATTATTTGAAGTATTCTAATGTGATTTTCATTGAGAAATTTTAAGAATTGCGGCTTCTAGAGCAGATTTTGGCATTTTTAAAAAATTAAAAAAAAACTCCCAAGGGTGGGATCATGATGATTTTTGTGGGAATTTTTCCAAGAAAATAATTCAACTAATGATATTAATTGATTGGTAGAATTATTTGAAGTATTCTAATGTGATTTTCATTGAGAAATTTTAAGAATTGCGGTTTTTAGAGCAGATTTTGGCATTTTTAAAAAATTAAAAAAAAAACTCCCAAGAGTGGGATCATGATGAGTTTTGGTGGGAATTTTTCCAAGAGAAAAATTCAACTAATGATATTAATTGATTGGTAGAATTATTTGAAGTATTCTAATGTGATTTTCATTGAGAAATTTTAAGAATTGCGGCTTCTAGAGCAGATTTTGGCATTTTTAAAAAATTAAAAAAAAACTCCCAAGGGTGGGATCATGATGATTTTTGTGGGAATTTTTCCAAGAAAATAATTCAACTAATGATATTAATTGATTGGTAGAATTATTTGAAGTATTCTAATGTGATTTTCATTGATAAATTTTAAGAATTGCGGTTTTTAGAGCAGATTTTGGCATTTTTAAAAAATTAAAAAACTCCCAAGGGTGGGATCATGATGATTTTCGTGGGAATTTTTCCAAGAAAATAATTCAACTAATGATATTAATTGATTGGTATATTTATTTGAAGTATTCTAATGTGATTTTTATTGAGAAATTTTAAGAATCGCGGTTTCTAGAGCAGATTTTGGCATTTTTAAAAAATTAAAAAAAAACTCCCAAGGGTGGGATCATGATGATTTTTGTGGGAATTTTTCCAAGAAAAAAATTCAACTAATGATATTAATTGATTGGTAGAATCATTTGAAGTATTCTAATGTGATTTTCATTGAGAAATTTTAAGAATTGCGGTTTCTAGAGCAGATTTTGGCATTTTTAAAAAATTAAAAAAAACTCCCAAGGGTGGGATCATGATGATTTTTGTGGGAATTTTTCCAAGAAAATAATTCAACTAATGATATTAATTGATTGGTATATTTATTTGAAGTATTCTAATGTGATTTTCATTGAGAAATTTTAAGAATTGCGGTTTTTAGAGCAGATTTTGGCATTTTTAAAAAATTAAAAAAAAACTCCCAAAGGTGGGATCATGATGATTTTTGGTGAGAATTTTTCCAAGAAAATAATTCAAATAATGATACTAATTGATTGGTAGAATTATTTGAAGTATTCTAATGTGATTTTCATTGAGAAATTTTAAGAATTGCGGTTTCTAGAGCAGATTTTGGCATTTTTAAAAAATTAAAAAAAAACTCCCAAGAGTGGGATCATGATGAGTTTTGGTGGGAATTTTTCCAAGAAAAAAATTCAACTAATGATATTAATTGATTGGTAGAATTATTTGAAGTATTCTAATGTGATTTTCATTGAGAAATTTTAAGAATTGCGGCTTCTAGAGCAGATTTTGGCATTTTTAAAAAATTAAAAAAAACTCCCAAGGGTGGGATCATGATGATTTTTGTGGGAATTTTTCCAAGAAAATAATTCAACTAATGATATTAATTGATTGGTAGAATTATTCGAAGTATTTTGATGTGATTTTCATTGAGAAATTTTAAGAATTGCGGTTTTTAGAGCAGATTTTGGCATTTTTAAAAAATTAAAAAAAACTCCCAAGAGTGGGATCATGATGAGTTTTGGTGGGAATTTTTCCAAGAAAAAAATTCAACTAATGATATTAATTGATTGGTAGAATTATTTGAAGTATTCTAATGTGATTTTCATTGAGAAATTTTAAGAATTGCGGCTTCTAGAGCAGATTTTGGCATTTTTAAAAAATAAAAAAAAACTCCCAAGGGTGGGATCATGATGATTTTTGTGGGAATTTTTCCAAGAAAATAATTCAACTAATGATATTAATTGATTGGTAGAATTATTTGAAGTATTCTAATGTGATTTTCATTGATAAATTTTAAGAATTGCGGTTTTTAGAGCAGATTTTGGCATTTTTAAAAAATTAAAAAACTCCCAAGGGTGGGATCATGATGATTTTTGTGGGAATTTTTCCAAGAAAATAATTCAACTAATGATATTAATTGATTGGTAGAATTATTCGAAGTATTTTGATGTGATTTTCATTGAGAAATTTTAAGAATTGCGGTTTTTAGAGCAGATTTTGGCATTTTTAAAAAATTAAAAAAAAACTCCCAAGAGTGGGATCATGATGAGTTTTGGTGGGAATTTTTCCAAGAAAAAAATTCAACTAATGATATTAATTGATTGGTAGAATTATTTGAAGTATTCTAATGTGATTTTCATTGAGAAATTTTAAGAATTGCGGCTTCTAGAGCAGATTTTGGCATTTTTAAAAAATAAAAAAAAACTCCCAAGGGTGGGATCATGATGATTTTTGTGGGAATTTTTCCAAGAAAATAATTCAACTAATGATATTAATTGATTGGTAGAATTATTTGAAGTATTCTAATGTGATTTTCATTGATAAATTTTAAGAATTGCGGTTTTTAGAGCAGATTTTGGCATTTTTAAAAATTTAAAAAGCTCCCAAGAGTGGGATCATGATGATTTTTGTGGGAATTTTTCCAAGAAAATAATTCAACTAATAATATTAATTGATTGGTAGAATTATTCGAAGTATTTTGATGTGATTTTCATTGAGAAATTTTAAAAATTGCGGTTTTTAGAGCAGATTTTGTCATTTTTAAAAAATTAAAAAAAAACTCCCAAGAGTGGGATCATGATGAGTTTTGGTGGGAATTTTTCCAAGAAAAAAATTCAACTAATGATATTAATTGATTGGTAGAATTATTTGAAGTATTCTAATGTGATTTTCATTGAGAAATTTTAAGAATTGCGGCTTCTAGAGCAGATTTTGGCATTTTTAAAAAATAAAAAAAAACTCCCAAGGGTGGGATCATGATGATTTTTGTGGGAATTTTTCCAAGAAAATAATTCAACTAATAATATTAATTGATTGGTAGAATTATTTGAAGTATTCTAATGTGATTTTCATTGAGAAATTTTAAGAATTGCGGTTTTTAGAGCAGATTTTGGCATTTTTAAAAAATTAAAAAAAAACTCCCAAGGGTGGGATCATGATGATTTTTGTGGGAATTTTTCCAAGAAAATAATTCAACTAATGATATTAATTGATTGGTATATTTATTTGAAGTATTCTAATGTGATTTTCATTGAGAAATTTTAAGAATTGCGGTTTCTAGAGCAGATTTTGGCATTTTTAAAAAATTTAAAAAAAAAACTCCCAAAGGTGGGATCATGATGATTTTTGTGGGAATTTTTCCAAGAAAATAATTCAACTAATGATATTAATTGATTGGTAGAATTATTTGAAGTATTCTAATGTGATTTTTATTGAGAAATTTTAAGAATCGCGGTTTCTAGAGCAGATTTTGGCATTTTTAAAAAATTAAAAAAAAAACTACTAAGGGTGGGATCATGATGATTTTTGTGGTAATTTTTCCAAGAAAAAAATTCAACTAATGATATTAATTGATTGGTAGAATTATTTGAAGTATTCTAATGTGATTTTCATTGAGAAATTTTAAGAATTGCGGCTTCTAGAGCAGATTTTGGCATTTTAAAAAAATAAAAAAAAAACTCCCAAGGGTGGGATCATGATGATTTTTGTGGGAATTTTTCCAAGAAAATAATTCAACTAATAATATTAATTGATTGGTAGAATTATTTGAAGTATTCTAATGTGATTTTCATTGAGAAATTTTAAGAATTGCGGTTTTTAGAGCAGATTTTGGCATTTTTAAAAAATTAAAAAAAAACTCCCAAGGGTGGGATCATGATGATTTTTGTGGGAATTTTTCCAAGAAAATAATTCAACTAATGATATTAATTGATTGGTATATTTATTTGAAGTATTCTAATGTGATTTTTATTGAGAAATTTTAAGAATCGCGGTTTCTAGAGCAGATTTTGGCATTTTTAAAAAATTTAAAAAAAAACTACTAAGGGTGGGATCATGATGATTTTTGTGGTAATTTTTCCAAGAAAATAATTCAACTAATGATATTAATTGATTGGTATATTTATTTTAAGTATTCTAATGTGATTTTCATTGATAAATTTTAAGAATTGCGGTTTTTAGAGCAGATTTTGGCATTTTTAAAAAATTAAAAAAAAAACTCCCAAAGGTGGGATCATGATGATTTTTGGTGAGAATTTTTCCAAGAAAATAATTCAAATAATGATATTAATTGATTGGTAGAATTATTTGAAGTATTCTAATGTGATTTTCATTGAGAAATTTTAAGAATTGCGGTTTCTGGAGCAGATTTTGGCATTTTTAAAAAATTAAAAAAAAAACTCCCAAGAGTGGGATCATGATGAGTTTTGGTGGGAATTTTTCCAAGAAAAAAATTCAACTAATGATATTAATTGATTGGTAGAATTATTTGAAGTATTCTAATGTGATTTTCATTGAGAAATTTTAAGAATTGGGGTTTTTAGAGCAGATTTTGGCATTTTTAAAAAATTAAAAAACTCCCAAGGGTGGGATCATGATGATTTTTGTGGGAATTTTTCCAAGAAAATAATTCAACTAATGATATTAATTGATTGGTAGAATTATTTGAAGTATTCTAATGTGATTTTCATTGATAAATTTTAAGAATTGCGGTTTTTAGAGCAGATTTTGGCATTTTTAAAAAATTAAAAAAAAACCTCCCAAGGGTGGGATCATGATGATTTTTGTGGGAATTTTTCCAAGAAAATAATTCAACTAATGATATTAATTGATTGGTATATTTATTTGAAGTATTCTAATGTGATTTTCATTGAGAAATTTTAAGAATTGCGGTTTTTAGAGCAGATTTTGGCATTTTTAAAAAATTAAAAAAAAACTCCCAAAGGTGGGATCATGATGATTTTTGTGGGAATTTTTCCAAGAAAATAATTCAACTAATGATATTAATTGATTGGTAGAATTATTTGAAGTATTCTAATGTGATTTTTATTGAGAAATTTTAAGAATCGCGGTTTCTAGAGCAGATTTTGGCATTTTTAAAAAATTAAAAAAAAAACTCCCAAAGGTGGGATCATGATGATTTTTGTGGTAATTTTTCCAAGAAAAAAATTCAACTAATGATATTAATTGATTGGTAGAATCACTTGAAGTATTCTAATGTGATTTTCATTGAGAAATTTTAAGAATTGCGGTTTCTAGAGCAGATTTTGGCATTTTTAAAAAATTAAAAAAACTCCCAAGGGTGGGATCATGATGATTTTTGTGGGAATTTTTCCAAGAAAATAATTCAACTAATGATATTAATTGATTGGTATATTTATTTGAAGTATTCTAATGTGATTTTCATTGAGAAATTTTAAGAATTGCGGTTTCTAGAGCAGATTTTGGTATTTTTAAAAAATAAAAAAAAACTCCCAAGGGTGGGATCATGATGATTTTTGGTGGGAATTTTTCCAAGAAAAAAATTCAACTAATGATATTAATTGATTGGTAGAATTATTTGAAGTATTCTAATGTGATTTTCATTGAGAAATTTTAAGAATTGCGGTTTCTAGAGCAGATTTTGGCATTTTTAAAAAATTAAAAAAAAAACTCCCAAGGGTGGGATCATGATGATTTTTGTGGTAATTTTTCCAAGAAAAAAATTCAACTAATGATATTAATTGATTAGTAGAATTATTTGAAGTATTCTAATGTGATTCTCATTGAGAAATTTTAAGAATTGCGGCTTCTAGAGCAGATTTTGGCATTTTTAAAAAATTAAAAAACTCCCAAGGGTGGGATCATGATGATTTTTGTGGGAATTTTTCCAAGAAAAAAATTCAACTAATGATATTAATTGATTGGTAGAATTATTTGAAGTATTCTAATGTGATTTTCATTGATAAATTTTAAGAATTGCGGTTTTTAGAGCAGATTTTGGCATTTTTAAAAAATTAAAAAACTCCCAAGGGTGGGATCATGATGATTTTTGTGGGAATTTTTCCAAGAAAAAAATTCAACTAATGATATTAATTGATTGGTAGAATTATTTGAAGTATTCTAATGTGATTTTCATTGAGAAATTTTAAGAATTGCGGTTTTTAGAGCAGATTTTGGCATTTTTAAAAAATTAAAAAAAAACTCCCAAGGGTGGGATCATGATGATTTTTGGTGGGAATTTTTCCAAGAAAAAAATTCAACTAATGATATTAATTGATTGGTAGAATTATTTGAAGTATTCTAATGTGATTTTCATTGAGAAATTTTAAGAATTGCGGCTTCTAGAGCAGATTTTGGCATTTTTAAAAAATTAAATAAAAACTCCCAAGGGTGGGATCATGATGATTTTTGTGGGAATTTTTCCAAGAAAATAATTCAACTAATGATATTAATTGATTGGTAGAATTATTTGAAGTATTCTAATGTGATTTTCATTGATAAATTTTAAGAATTGCGGTTTTTAGAGCAGATTTTGGCATTTTTAAAAAATTAAAAAACTCCCAAGGGTGGGATCATGATGATTTTGGTGGGAATTTTTCCAAGAAAAAAATTCAACTAATGATATTAATTGATTGGTAGAATTATTTGAAGTATTCTAATGTGATTTTCATTGAGAAATTTTAAGAATTGTGGTTTTTAGAGCAGATTTTGGCATTTTTAAAAAATTAAAAAAAAACTCCCAAGAGTGGGATCATGATGAGTTTTGGTGGGAATTTTTCCAAGAAAAAAATTCAACTAATGATATTAATTGATTGGTAGAATTATTTGAAGTATTCTAATGTCATTCTCATTGAGAAATTTTAAGAATTGCGGCTTCTATAGCAGATTTTGGCATTTTTAAAAAATTAAAAAAAAAAACTCCCAAGGGTGGGATCATGATGATTTTTGGTGGGAATTTTTCCAAGAAAAAAATTCAACTAATGATATTAATTGATTGGTAGAATTATTTGAAGTATTCTAATGTGATTTTCATTGAGAAATTTTAAGAATTGCGGCTTCTAGAGCAGATTTTGGCATTTTTAAAAAATTAAAAAAAAAAAACTCCCAAGGGTGGGATCATGATGATTTTTGTGGGAATTTTTCCAAGAAAATAATTCAACTAATGATATTAATTGATTGGTAGAATTATTTGAAGTATTCTAATGTGATTTTCATTGATAAACTTTAAGAATTGCGGTTTTTAGAGCAGATTTTGGCATTTTTAAAAAATTAAAAAACTCCCAAGGGTGGGATCATGATGATTTTTGTGGGAATTTTTCCAAGAAAATAATTCAACTAATGATATTAATTGATTGGTATATTTATTTGAAGTATTCTAATGTGATTTTCATTGAGAAATTTTAAGAATTGCGGTTTTTAGAGCAGATTTTGGCATTTTTAAAAAATTAAAAAAAAAACTCCCAAAGGTGGGATCATGATGATTTTTGTGGGAATTTTTCCAAGAAAATAATTCAACTAATGATATTAATTGATTGGTAGAATTATTTGAAGTATTCTAATGTGATTTTTATTGAGAAATTTTAAGAATCGCGGTTTCTAGAGCAGATTTTGGCATTTTTAAAAAATTAAAAAAAAAACTCCTAAGGGTGGGATCATGATGATTTTTGTGGTAATTTTTCCAAGAAAAAAATTCAACTAATGATATTAATTGATTGGTAGAATCATTTGAAGTATTCTAATGTGATTTTCATTGAGAAATTTTAAGAATTGCGGTTTCTAGAGCAGATTTTGGCATTTTTAAAAAATTAAAAAAAACTCCCAAGGGTGGGATCATGATGATTTTTGTGGGAATTTTTCCAAGAAAATAATTCAACTAATGATATTAATTGATTTGTATATTTATTTGAAGTATTCTAATGTGATTTTCATTGAGAAATTTTAAGAATTGCGGTTTTTAGAGCAGATTTTGGCATTTTTAAAAAATTAAAAAAAAACTCCCAAAGGTGGGATCATGATGATTTTTGGTGAGAATTTTTCCAAGAAAATAATTCAAATAATGATACTAATTGATTGGTAGAATTATTTGAAGTATTCTAATGTGATTTTCATTGAGAAATTTTAAGAATCGCGGTTTCTAGAGCAGATTTTGGCATTTTTAAAAAATTAAAAAACTCCCAAGGGTGGGATCATGATGAGTTTTGGTGGGAATTTTTCCAAGAAAAATTCAACTAATGATATTAATTGATTGATAGAATTATTTGAAGTATTCTAATGTGATTTTCACTGAGAAATTTTAAGAATTGCGGCTTCTAGAGCAGATTTTGGCATTTTTAAAAAATTAAAAAAAACTCCCAAGGGTGGGATCATGATGATTTTTGTGGGAATTTTTCCAAGAAATAAATTCAACTAATGATATTAATTGATTGGTAGAATTATTTGAAGTATTCTAATGTGATTTTCATTGAGAAATTTTAAGAATTGCGGTTTCTAGAGCAGATTTTGGCATTTTTAAAAAATTCAAAAAAAAAAACTCCCAAGGGTGGGATCATGATGATTTTTGTGGGAATTTTTCCAAGAAAATAATTCAACTAATGATATTAATTGATTGGTAGAATTATTTGAAGTATTCTAATGTGATTTTCATTGAGAAATTTTAAGAATTGCGGTTTTTAGAGCAGATTTTGGCATTTTTAAAAAATTAAAAAAAAAACTCCCAAAGGTGGGATCATGATGATTTTTGTGGGAATTTTTCCAAGAAAATAATTCAACTAATGATATTAATTGATTGGTAGAATTATTTGAAGTATTCTAATGTGATTTTTATTGAGAAATTTTAAGAATCGCGGTTTCTAGAGCAGATTTTGGCATTTTTAAAAAATTAAAAAACTCCCAAAGGTGGGATCATGATGAGTTTTGGTGGGAATTTTTCCAAGAAAAATTCAACTAATGATATTAATTGATTGATAGAATTATTTGAAGTATTCTAATGTGATTTTCATTGCGAAATTTTAAGAATTGCGGTTTCTAGAGCAGATTTTGGCATTTTTAAAAAATTAAAAAAAAACTCCTAAGGGTGGGATCATGATGATTTTTGGTGGGAATTTTTCCAAGAAAAAAATTCAACTAATGATATTAATTAATTGGTAGAATTATTTGAAGTATTCTAATGTGATTTTCATTGAGAAATTTTAAGAATTGCGGTTTCTAGAGCAGATTTTGGCATTTTTAAAATATTAAAAAAAAACTCCTAAGGGTGGGATCATGATGATTTTTGTGGTAATTTTTCCAAGAAAAAAATTCAACTAATGATATTAATTGATTGGTAGAATTATTTGAAGTATTCTAATGTGATTTTCATTGAGAAATTTTAAGAATTGCGGTTTCTAGAGCAGATTTTGGCATTTTTAAAAAATTAAAAAAAACTCCCAAGGGTGGGATCATGATGATTTTTGTGGGAATTTTTCCAAGAAAATAATTCAACTAATGATATTAATTGATTGGTATATTTATTTGAAGTATTCTAATGTGATTTTCATTGAGAAATTTTAAGAATCGCGGTTTTTAGAGCAGATTTTGGCATTTTTAAAAAATTAAAAAAAAAACTCCCAAAGGTGGGATCATGATGATTTTTGGTGAGAATTTTTCCAAGAAAATAATTCAACTAATGATATTAATTGATTGGTAGAATTATTTGAAGTATTCTAATGTGATTTTCATTGAGAAATTTTAAGAATTGCGGTTTCTAGAGCAGATTTTGGCATTTTTAAAAAATTAAAAAGAAAACTCCTAAGGGTGGGATCATGATGATTTTTGTGGTAATTTTTCCAAGAAAAAAATTCAACTAATGATATTAATTGATTGGTAGAATTATTTGAAGTATTCTAATGTGATTTTCATTGAGAAATTTTAAGAATTGCGGTTTCTAGAGCAGATTTTGGCATTTTTAAAAAATTAAAAAACTCCCAAGGGTGGGATCATGATGATTTTTGTGGGAATTTTTCCAATAAAAATTCAACTAATGATATTAATTGATTGATAGAATTATTTGAAGTATTCTAATGTGACTTTCATTGAGAAATTTTGAGAATTGCGGTTTCTAGAGCAGATTTTGGCATTTTTAAAAAATTAAAAAAAAACTCCCAAGGGTGGGGTCATGATGATTTTTGGTGGGAATTTTTCCAAGAAAAAAATTCAACTAATGATATTAATTGATTGATAGAATTATTTGAAGTATTCTAATGTGATTTTCATTGAGAAATTTTAAGAATCGCGGTTTCTAGAGCAGATTTTGGCATTTTTAAAAAATTAAAAAACTCCCAAGGGTGGGATCATGATGAGTTTTGGTGGGAATTTTTCCAAGAAAAATTCAACTAATGATATTAATTGATTGATAGAATTATTTGAAGTATTCTAATGTGATTTTCATTGAGAAATTTTAAGAATCGCGGTTTCTAGAGCAGATTTTGGCATTTTTAAAAAATTAAAAAAAACTCCCAAGGGTGGGGTCATGATGATTTTTGGTGGGAATTTTTCCAAGAAAAAAATTCAACTAATGATATTAATTGATTGGTAGAATTATTTGAAGTATTCTAATGTGATTTTCATTGAGAAATTTTAAGAATTGCGGTTTCTAGAGCAGATTTTGGCATTTTTAAAAAATTAAAAAAACCTCCCAAGGGTGGGGTCATGATGATTTTTGGTGGGAATTTTTCCAAGAAAAAATTCAACTAATGATATTAATTGATTGGTAGAATTATTTGAAGTATTCTAATGTGATTTTCATTGAGAAATTTTAAGAATTGCGGTGTCTAAAGCAGATTTTGGCATTTTTAAAAAATTAAAAAAAACTCCCAAAGGTGGGATCATGATGATTTTTGGTGAGAATTTTTCCAAGAAAATAATTCAACTAATGATATTAATTGATTGGTAGAATTATTTGAAGTATTCTAATGTGATTTTCATTGAGAAATTTTAAGAATTGCGGTTTCTAGAGCAGATTTTGGCATTTTTAAAAAATTAAAAAACTCCCAAGGGTGGGATCATGATGATTTTTGTGGGAATTTTTCCAAGAAAATAATTCAAATAATGATACTAATTGATTGGTAGAATTATTTCAAGTATTCTAATGTGATTTTCATTGAGAAATTTTAAGAATCGCGGTTTCTAGAGCAGATTTTGGCATTTTTAAAAAATTAAAAAACTCCCAAGGGTGGGATCATGATGATTTTTGGTGGTAATTTTTCCAAGAAAAAAATTCAACTAATGATATTAATTGATTGGTAGAATTATTTGAAGTATTCTAATGTGATTTTCATTGAGAAATTTTAAGAATTGCGGTTTCTAGAGCAGATTTTGGCATTTTTAAAAAATTAAAAAACTCCCAAGGGTGGGATCATGATGAGTTTTGGTGGGAATTTTTCCAAGAAAAAAATTCAACTAATGATATTAATTGATTGGTAGAATTATTTGAAGTATTCTAATGTGATTTTCATTGAGAAATTTTAAGAATCGCGGTTTCTAGAGCAGATTTTGGCATTTTTAAAAAATTAAAAAACTCCCAAGGGTGGGATCATGATGAGTTTTGGTGGGAATTTTTCCAAGAAAAATTCAACTAATGATATTAATTGATTGATAGAATTATTTGAAGTATTCTAATGTGATTTTCATTGAGAAATTTTAAGAATTGCGGTTTCTAGAGCAGATTTTGGCATTTTTAAAAAATTAAAAAAAAAACTCCCAAGGGTGGGATCATGATGATTTTTGTGGTAATTTTTCCAAGAAAAAAATTCAACTAATGATATTAATTGATTGGTAGAATTATTTGAAGTATTCTAATGTGATTTTCATTGAGAAATTTTAAGAATTGCGGTTTTTAGAGCAGATTTTGGCATTTTTAAAAAATTAAAAAAAAAAACTCCCAAAGGTGGGATCATGATGATTTTTGTGGGAATTTTTCCAAGAAAATAATTCAACTAATGATATTAATTGATTGGTAGAATTATTTGAAGTATTCTAATGTGATTTTTATTGAGAAATTTTAAGAATCGCGGTTTCTAGAGCAGATTTTGGCATTTTTAAAAAATTAAAAAAAAACTCCTAAGGGTGGGATCATGATGATTTTTGTGGTAATTTTTCCAAGAAAAAAATTCAACTAATGATATTAATTGATTGGTAGAATTATTTGAAGTATTCTAATGTGATTTTCATTGAGAAATTTTAAGAATTGCGGTTTCTAGAGCAGATTTTGGCATTTTTAAAAAATTAAAAAAAACTCCCAAGGGTGGGATCATGATGATTTTTGTGGGAATTTTTCCAAGAAAATAATTCAACTAATGATATTAATTGATTGGTATATTTATTTGAAGTATTCTAATGTGATTTTCATTGAGAAATTTTAAGAATCGCGGTTTTTAGAGCAGATTTTGGCATTTTTAAAAAATTAAAAAAAAAACTCCCAAAGGTGGGATCATGATGATTTTTGGTGAGAATTTTTCCAAGAAAATAATTCAACTAATGATATTAATTGATTGGTAGAATTATTTGAAGTATTCTAATGTGATTTTCATTGAGAAATTTTAAGAATTGCGGTTTCTAGAGCAGATTTTGGCATTTTTAAAAAATTAAAAAAAAAACTCCTAAGGGTGGGATCATGATGATTTTTGTGGTAATTTTTCCAAGAAAAAAATTCAACTAATGATATTAATTGATTGGTAGAATTATTTGAAGTATTCTAATGTGATTTTCATTGAGAAATTTTAAGAATTGCGGTTTCTAGAGCAGATTTTGGCATTTTTAAAAAATTAAAAAACTCCCAAGGGTGGGATCATGATGATTTTTGTGGGAATTTTTCCAAGAAAATAATTCAAATAATGATACTAATTGATTGGTATATTTATTTGAAGTATTCTAATGTGATTTTCATTGAGAAATTTTAAGAATTGCGGTTTTTAGAGCAGATTTTGGCATTTTTAAAAAATTAAAAAAAAAACTCCCAAAGGTGGGATCATGATGATTTTTGTGGGAATTTTTCCAAGAAAATAATTCAACTAATGATATTAATTGATTGGTAGAATTATTTGAAGTATTCTAATGTGATTTTTATTGAGAAATTTTAAGAATCGCGGTTTCTAGAGCAGATTTTGGCTTTTTTAAAAAATTAAAAAAAAACTCCTAAGGGTGGGATCATGATGATTTTTGTGGTAATTTTTCCAAGAAAAAAATTCAACTAATGATATTAATTGATTGGTAGAATTATTTGAAGTATTCTAATGTGATTTTCATTGAGAAATTTTAAGAATTGCGGTTTCTAGAGCAGATTTTGGCATTTTTAAAAAATTAAAAAAAACTCCCAAGGGTGGGATCATGATGATTTTTGTGGGAATTTTTCCAAGAAAATAATTCAACTAATGATATTAATTGATTGGTATATTTATTTGAAGTATTCTAATGTGATTTTCATTGAGAAATTTTAAGAATCGCGGTTTTTAGAGCAGATTTTGGCATTTTTAAAAAATTAAAAAAAAACTCCCAAAGGTGGGATCATGATGATTTTTGGTGAGAATTTTTCCAAGAAAATAATTCAACTAATGATATTAATTGATTGGTAGAATTATTTGAAGTATTCTAATGTGATTTTCATTGAGAAATTTTAAGAATTGCGGTTTCTAGAGCAGATTTTGGCATTTTTAAAAAATTAAAAAAAAAACTCCTAAGGGTGGGATCATGATGATTTTTGTGGTAATTTTTCCAAGAAAAAAATTCAACTAATGATATTAATTGATTGGTAGAATTATTTGAAGTATTCTAATGTGATTTTCATTGAGAAATTTTAAGAATTGCGGTTTCTAGAGCAGATTTTGGCATTTTTAAAAAATTAAAAAACTCCCAAGGGTGGGATCATGATGATTTTTGTGGGAATTTTTCCAAGAAAAATTCAACTAATGATATTAATTGATTGATAGAATTATTTGAAGTATTCTAATGTGACTTTCATTGAGAAATTTTGAGAATTGCGGTTTCTAGAGCAGATTTTGGCATTTTTAAAAAATTAAAAAAAAACTCCCAAGGGTGGGGTCATGATGATTTTTGGTGGGAATTTTTCCAAGAAAAAAATTCAACTAATGATATTAATTGATTGATAGAATTATTTGAAGTATTCTAATGTGATTTTCATTGAGAAATTTTAAGAATCGCGGTTTCTAGAGCAGATTTTGGCATTTTTAAAAAATTAAAAAACTCCCAAGGGTGGGATCATGATGAGTTTTGGTGGGAATTTTTCCAAGAAAAATTCAACTAATGATATTAATTGATTGATAGAATTATTTGAAGTATTCTAATGTGATTTTCATTGAGAAATTTTAAGAATCGCGGTTTCTAGAGCAGATTTTGGCATTTTTAAAAAATTAAAAAAAACTCCCAAAGGTGGGATCATGATGATTTTTGGTGAGAATTTTTCCAAGAAAATAATTCAACTAATGATATTAATTGATTGGTAGAATTATTTGAAGTATTCTAATGTGATTTTCATTGAGAAATTTTAAGAATTGCGGTTTCTAGAGCAGATTTTGGCATTTTTAAAAAATTAAAAAACTCCCAAGGGTGGGATCATGATGATTTTTGTGGGAATTTTTCCAAGAAAATAATTCAAATAATGATACTAATTGATTGGTAGAATTATTTGAAGTATTCTAATGTGATTTTCATTGAGAAATTTTAAGAATCGCGGTTTCTAGAGCAGATTTTGGCATTTTTAAAAAATTAAAAAACTCCCAAGGGTGGGATCATGATGATTTTTGGTGGTAATTCTTCCAAGAAAAAAATTCAACTAATGATATTAATTGATTGGTAGAATTATTTGAAGTATTCTAATGTGATTTTCATTGAGAAATTTTAAGAATTGCGGTTTCTAGAGCAGATTTTGGCATTTTTAAAAAATTAAAAAACTCCCAAGGGTGGGATCATGATGAGTTTTGGTGGGAATTTTTCCAAGAAAAAAATTCAACTAATGATATTAATTGATTGGTAGAATTATTTGAAGTATTCTAATGTGATTTTCATTGAGAAATTTTAAGAATCGCGGTTTCTAGAGCAGATTTTGGCATTTTTAAAAAATTAAAAAACTCCCAAGGGTGGGATCATGATGAGTTTTGGTGGGAATTTTTCCAAGAAAAATTCAACTAATGATATTAATTGATTGATAGAATTATTTGAAGTATTCTAATGTGATTTTCATTGAGAAATTTTAAGAATCGCGGTTTCTAGAGCAGATTTTGGCATTTTTAAAAAATTAAAAAACTCCCAAGGGTGGGATCATGATGATTTTTGGTGGGAATTTTTCCAAGAAAAAAATTCAACTAATGATATCAATTGATTGGTAGAATTATTTGAAGTATTCTAATGTGATTTTCATTGAGAAATTTTAAGAATCGCGGTTTCTAGAGCAGATTTTGGCATTTTTAAAAAATTAAAAAACTCCCAAGGGTGGGATCATGATGAGTTTTGGTGGGAATTTTTCCAAGAAAAATTCAACTAATGATATTAATTGATTGATAGAATTATTTGAAGTATTCTAATGTGATTTTCATTGAGAAATTTTAAGAATTGCGGTTTCTAGAGCAGATTTTGGCATTTTTAAAAAATTAAAAAAAAAACTCCTAAGGGTGGGATCATGATGATTTTTGTGGTAATTTTTCCAAGAAAAAAATTCAACTAATGATATTAATTGATTGGTAGAATTATTTGAAGTATTCTAATGTGATTTTCATTGAGAAATTTTAAGAATTGCGGTTTCTAGAGCAGATTTTGGTATTTTTAAAAAATTAAAAAACTCCCAAGGGTGGGATCATGATGATTTTTGTGGGAATTTTTCCAAGAAAATAATTCAAATAATGATACTAATTGATTGGTAGAATTATTTGAAGTATTCTAATGTGATTTTCATTGAGAAATTTTAAGAATCGCGGTTTCTAGAGCAGATTTTGGCATTTTTAAAAAATTAAAAAACTCCCAAGGGTGGGATCATGATGATTTTTGGTGGGAATTTTTCCAAGAAAAAAATTCAACTAATGATATTAATTGATTGGTAGAATTATTTGAAGTATTCTAATGTGATTTTCATTGAGAAATTTTAAGAATCGCGGTTTCTAGAGCAGATTTTGGCATTTTTAAAAAATTAAAAAACTCCCAAGGGTGGGATCATGATGAGTTTTGGTGGGAATTTTTCCAAGAAAAATTCAACTAATGATATTAATTGATTGATAGAATTATTTGAAGTATTCTAATGTGATTTTCATTGAGAAATTTTAAGAATCGCGGTTTCTAGAGCAGATTTTGGCATTTTTAAAAAATTAAAAAAAAAACTCCCAAGGGTGGGGTCATGATGATTTTTGGTGGGAATTTTTCCAAGAAAAAAATTCAACTAATGATATTAATTGATTGGTAGAATTATTTGAAGTATTCTAATGTGATTTTCATTGAGAAATTTTAAGAATTGCGGTTTCTAGAGCAGATTTTGGCATTTTTAAAAAATTAAAAAAAACCTCCCAAGGTTGGGGTCATGATGATTTTTGGTGGGAATTTTTCCAAGAAAATA
Organism: Phlebotomus papatasi; assembly: GCF_024763615.1. Taxonomy (NCBI): domain Eukaryota; kingdom Metazoa; phylum Arthropoda; class Insecta; order Diptera; family Psychodidae; genus Phlebotomus; species Phlebotomus papatasi. The sequence goes on from NW_026604475.1 coordinate 80,860, forward strand.
ATTCAACTAATGATATTAATTGATTGGTATATTTATTTGAAGTATTCTAATGTGATTTTCATTGAGAAATTTTAAGAATTGCGGTGTCTAGAGCAGATTTTGGCATTTTTAAAAAATTAAAAAAAAAACTCCCAAAGGTGGGATCATGATGATTTTTGGTGAGAATTTTTCCAAGAAAATAATTCAACTAATGATATTAATTGATTGGTAGAATTATTTGAAGTATTCTAATGTGATTTTCATTGAGAAATTTTAAGAATTGCGGTTTCTAGAGCAGATTTTGGCATTTTTAAAAAATTAAAAAAAAAAACTCCTAAGGGTGGGATCATGATGATTTTTGTGGTAATTTTTCCAAGAAAAAAATTCAACTAATGATATTAATTGATTGGTAGAATTATTTGAAGTATTCTAATGTGATTTTCATTGAGAAATTTTAAGAATCGCGGTTTCTAGAGCAGATTTTGGCATTTTTAAAAAATTAAAAAACTCCCAAGGGTGGGATCATGATGATTTTTGTGGGAATTGTTCCAAGAAAATAATTCAAATAATGATACTAATTGATTGGTAGAATTATTTGAAGTATTCTAATGTGATTTTCATTGAGAAATTTTATGAATCGCGGTTTCTAGAGCAGATTTTGGCATTTTTAAAAAATTAAAAAACTCCCGAGGGTGGGATCATGATGAGTTTTGGTGGGAATTTTTCCAAGAAAAATTCAACTAATGATACTAATTGATTGGTAGAATTATTTGAAGTATTCTAATGTGATTTTCATTGAGAAATTTTAAGAATCGCGGTTTCTAGAGCAGATTTTGGCATTTTTAAAAAATTAAAAAACTCCCAAGGGTGGGATCATGATGATTTTTGGTGGGAATTTTTCCAAGAAAAAAATTCAACTAATGATATTAATTGATTGGTAGAATTATTTGAAGTATTCTAATGTGATTTTCATTGAGAAATTTTAAGAATCGCGGTTTCTAGAGCAGATTTTGGCATTTTTAAAAAATTAAAAAACTCCCAAGGGTGGGATCATGATGAGTTTTGGTGGGAATTTTTCCAAGAAAAATTCAACTAATGATATTAATTGATTGATAGAATTATTTAAAGTATTCTAATGTGATTTTCATTGAGAAATTTTAAGAATCGCGGTTTCTAGAGCAGATTTTGGCATTTTTAAAAAATTAAAAAAAAACTCCCAAGGGTGGGGTCATGATGATTTTTGGTGGGAATTTTTCCAAGAAAAAAATTCAACTAATGATATTAATTGATTGGTAGAATTATTTGAAGTATTCTAATGTCATTCTCATTGAGAAATTTTAAGAATTGCGGCTTCTAGAGCAGATTTTGGCATTTTTAAAAAATTAAAAAAAAAAAACTCCCAAGGGTGGGATCATGATGATTTTTGGTGGGAATTTTTCCAAGAAAAAAATTCAACTAATGATATTAATTGATTGGTAGAATTATTTGAAGTATTCTAATGTGATTTTCATTGAGAAATTTTAAGAATTGCGGCTTCTAGAGCAGATTTTGGCATTTTTAAAAAATTAAATAAAAACTCCCAAGGGTGGGATCATGATGATTTTTGTGGGAATTTTTCCAAGAAAATAATTCAACTAATGATATTAATTGATTGGTAGAATTATTTGAAGTATTCTAATGTGATTTTCATTGATAAATTTTAAGAATTGCGGTTTTTAGAGCAGATTTTGGCATTTTTAAAAAATTAAAAAACTCCCAAGGGTGGGATCATGATGATTTTTGTGGGAATTTTTCCAAGAAAAAAATTCAACTAATGATATTAATTGATTGGTAGAATTATTTGAAGTATTCTAATGTGATTTTCATTGAGAAATTTTAAGAATTGCGGTTTTTAGAGCAGATTTTGGCATTTTTAAAAAATTAAAAAAAAACTCCCAAGGGTGGGATCATGATGATTTTTGGTGGGAATTTTTCCAAGAAAAAAATTCAACTAATGATATTAGTTGATTGGTAGAATTATTTGAAGTATTCTAATGTGATTTTCATTGAGAAATTTTAAGAATTGCGGCTTCTAGAGCAGATTTTGGCATTTTTAAAAAATTAAAAAAAAAAACTCCCAAGGGTGGGATCATGATGATTTTTGGTGGGAATTTTTCCAAGAAAAAAATTCAACTAATGATATTAATTGATTGGTAGAATTATTTGAAGTATTCTAATGTGATTTTCATTGAGAAATTTTAAGAATTGCGGCTTCTAGAGCAGATTTTGGCATTTTTAAAAAATTAAATAAAAACTCCCAAGGGTGGGATCATGATGATTTTTGTGGGAATTTTTCCAAGAAAATAATTCAACTAATGATATTAATTGATTGGTAGAATTATTTGAAGTATTCTAATGTGATTTTCATTGATAAATTTTAAGAATTGCGGTTTTTAGAGCAGATTTTGGCATTTTTAAAAAATTAAAAAACTCCCAAGGGTGGGATCATGATGATTTTGGTGGGAATTTTTCCAAGAAAAAAATTCAACTAATGATATTAATTGATTGGTAGAATTATTTGAAGTATTCTAATGTGATTTTCATTGAGAAATTTTAAGAATTGTGGTTTTTAGAGCAGATTTTGGCATTTTTAAAAAATTAAAAAAAAACTCCCAAGAGTGGGATCATGATGAGTTTTGGTGGGAATTTTTCCAAGAAAAAAATTCAACTAATGATATTAATTGATTGGTAGAATTATTTGAAGTATTCTAATGTCATTCTCATTGAGAAATTTTAAGAATTGCGGCTTCTATAGCAGATTTTGGCATTTTTAAAAAATTAAAAAAAAAAACTCCCAAGGGTGGGATCATGATGATTTTTGGTGGGAATTTTTCCAAGAAAAAAATTCAACTAATGATATTAATTGATTGGTAGAATTATTTGAAGTATTCTAATGTGATTTTCATTGAGAAATTTTAAGAATTGCGGCTTCTAGAGCAGATTTTGGCATTTTTAAAAAATTAAATAAAAACTCCCAAGGGTGGGATCATGATGATTTTTGTGGGAATTTTTCCAAGAAAATAATTCAACTAATGATATTAATTGATTGGTAGAATTATTTGAAGTATTCTAATGTGATTTTCATTGATAAACTTTAAGAATTGCGGTTTTTAGAGCAGATTTTGGCATTTTTAAAAAATTAAAAAACTCCCAAGGGTGGGATCATGATGATTTTTGTGGGAATTTTTCCAAGAAAATAATTCAACTAATGATATTAATTGATTGGTATATTTATTTGAAGTATTCTAATGTGATTTTCATTGAGAAATTTTAAGAATTGCGGTTTTTAGAGCAGATTTTGGCATTTTTAAAAAATTAAAAAAAAAACTCCCAAAGGTGGGATCATGATGATTTTTGTGGGAATTTTTCCAAGAAAATAATTCAACTAATGATATTAATTGATTGGTAGAATTATTTGAAGTATTCTAATGTGATTTTTATTGAGAAATTTTAAGAATCGCGGTTTCTAGAGCAGATTTTGGCATTTTTAAAAAATTAAAAAAAAACTCCTAAGGGTGGGATCATGATGATTTTTGTGGTAATTTTTCCAAGAAAAAAATTCAACTAATGATATTAATTGATTGGTAGAATCATTTGAAGTATTCTAATGTGATTTTCATTGAGAAATTTTAAGAATTGCGGTTTCTAGAGCAGATTTTGGCATTTTTAAAAAATTAAAAAAAACTCCCAAGGGTGGGATCATGATGATTTTTGTGGGAATTTTTCCAAGAAAATAATTCAACTAATGATATTAATTGATTTGTATATTTATTTGAAGTATTCTAATGTGATTTTCATTGAGAAATTTTAAGAATTGCGGTTTTTAGAGCAGATTTTGGCATTTTTAAAAAATTAAAAAAAAACTCCCAAAGGTGGGATCATGATGATTTTTGGTGAGAATTTTTCCAAGAAAATAATTCAAATAATGATACTAATTGATTGGTAGAATTATTTGAAGTATTCTAATGTGATTTTCATTGAGAAATTTTAAGAATCGCGGTTTCTAGAGCAGATTTTGGCATTTTTAAAAAATTAAAAAACTCCCAAGGGTGGGATCATGATGAGTTTTGGTGGGAATTTTTCCAAGAAAAATTCAACTAATGATATTAATTGATTGATAGAATTATTTGAAGTATTCTAATGTGATTTTCACTGAGAAATTTTAAGAATTGCGGCTTCTAGAGCAGATTTTGGCATTTTTAAAAAATTAAAAAAAACTCCCAAGGGTGGGATCATGATGATTTTTGTGGGAATTTTTCCAAGAAATAAATTCAACTAATGATATTAATTGATTGGTAGAATTATTTGAAGTATTCTAATGTGATTTTCATTGAGAAATTTTAAGAATTGCGGTTTCTAGAGCAGATTTTGGCATTTTTAAAAAATTCAAAAAAAAAAACTCCCAAGGGTGGGATCATGATGATTTTTGTGGGAATTTTTCCAAGAAAATAATTCAACTAATGATATTAATTGATTGGTATATTTATTTGAAGTATTCTAATGTGATTTTCATTGAGAAATTTTAAGAATTGCGGTTTTTAGAGCAGATTTTGGCATTTTTAAAAAATTAAAAAAAAAACTCCCAAAGGTGGGATCATGATGATTTTTGTGGGAATTTTTCCAAGAAAATAATTCAACTAATGATATTAATTGATTGGTAGAATTATTTGAAGTATTCTAATGTGATTTTTATTGAGAAATTTTAAGAATCGCGGTTTCTAGAGCAGATTTTGGCATTTTTAAAAAATTAAAAAAAAACTCCCAAGAGTGGGATCATGATGAGTTTTGGTGGGAATTTTTCCAAGAAAAATTCAACTAATGATATTAATTGATTGATAGAATTATTTGAAGTATTCTAATGTGATTTTCATTGCGAAATTTTAAGAATTGCGGTTTCTAGAGCAGATTTTGGCATTTTTAAAAAATTAAAAAAAAACTCCTAAGGGTGGGATCATGATGATTTTTGGTGGGAATTTTTCCAAGAAAAAAATTCAACTAATGATATTAATTAATTGGTAGAATTATTTGAAGTATTCTAATGTGATTTTCATTGAGAAATTTTAAGAATTGCGGTTTCTAGAGCAGATTTTGGCATTTTTAAAATATTAAAAAAAAACTCCTAAGGGTGGGATCATGATGATTTTTGTGGTAATTTTTCCAAGAAAAAAATTCAACTAATGATATTAATTGATTGGTAGAATTATTTGAAGTATTCTAATGTGATTTTCATTGAGAAATTTTAAGAATTGCGGTTTCTAGAGCAGATTTTGGCATTTTTAAAAAATTAAAAAAAACTCCCAAGGGTGGGATCATGATGATTTTTGTGGTAATTTTTCCAAGAAAATAATTCAACTAATGATATTAATTGATTGGTATATTTATTTGAAGTATTCTAATGTGATTTTCATTGAGAAATTTTAAGAATCGCGGTTTTTAGAGCAGATTTTGGCATTTTTAAAAAATTAAAAAAAAAACTCCCAAAGGTGGGATCATGATGATTTTTGGTGAGAATTTTTCCAAGAAAATAATTCAACTAATGATATTAATTGATTGGTAGAATTATTTGAAGTATTCTAATGTGATTTTCATTGAGAAATTTTAAGAATTGCGGTTTCTAGAGCAGATTTTGGCATTTTTAAAAAATTAAAAAAAAACTCCTAAGGGTGGGATCATGATGATTTTTGTGGTAATTTTTCCAAGAAAAAAATTCAACTAATGATATTAATTGATTGGTAGAATTATTTGAAGTATTCTAATGTGATTTTCATTGAGAAATTTTAAGAATTGCGGTTTCTAGAGCAGATTTTGGCATTTTTAAAAAATTAAAAAACTCCCAAGGGTGGGATCATGATGATTTTTGTGGGAATTTTTCCAATAAAAATTCAACTAATGATATTAATTGATTGATAGAATTATTTGAAGTATTCTAATGTGACTTTCATTGAGAAAGTTTGAGAATTGCGGTTTCTAGAGCAGATTTTGGCATTTTTAAAAAATTAAAAAAAAACTCCCAAGGGTGGGGTCATGATGATTTTTGGTGGGAATTTTTCCAAGAAAAAAATTCAACTAATGATATTAATTGATTGATAGAATTATTTGAAGTATTCTAATGTGATTTTCATTGAGAAATTTTAAGAATCGCGGTTTCTAGAGCAGATTTTGGCATTTTTAAAAAATTAAAAAACTCCCAAGGGTGGGATCATGATGAGTTTTGGTGGGAATTTTTCCAAGAAAAATTCAACTAATGATATTAATTGATTGATAGAATTATTTGAAGTATTCTAATGTGATTTTCATTGAGAAATTTTAAGAATTGCGGTTTCTAGAGCAGATTTTGGCATTTTTAAAAAATTAAAAAAAAAACTCCTAAGGGTGGGATCATGATGATTTTTGTGGTAATTTTTCCAAGAAAAAAATTCAACTAATGATATTAATTGATTGGTAGAATTATTTGAAGTATTCTAATGTGATTTTCATTGAGAAATTTTAAGAATTGCGGTTTCTAGAGCAGATTTTGGTATTTTTAAAAAATTAAAAAACTCCCAAGGGTGGGATCATGATGATTTTTGTGGGAATTTTTCCAAGAAAATAATTCAAATAATGATACTAATTGATTGGTAGAATTATTTGAAGTATTCTAATGTGATTTTCATTGAGAAATTTTAAGAATCGCGGTTTCTAGAGCAGATTTTGGCATTTTTAAAAAATTAAAAAACTCCCAAGGGTGGGATCATGATGATTTTTGGTGGGAATTTTTCCAAGAAAAAAATTCAACTAATGATATTAATTGATTGGTAGAATTATTTGAAGTATTCTAATGTGATTTTCATTGAGAAATTTTAAGAATCGCGGTTTCTAGAGCAGATTTTGGCATTTTTAAAAAATTAAAAAACTCCCAAGGGTGGGATCATGATGAGTTTTGGTGGGAATTTTTCCAAGAAAAATTCAACTAATGATATTAATTGATTGATAGAATTATTTGAAGTATTCTAATGTGATTTTCATTGAGAAATTTTAAGAATCGCGGTTTCTAGAGCAGATTTTGGCATTTTTAAAAAATTAAAAAAAAAACTCCCAAGGGTGGGGTCATGATGATTTTTGGTGGGAATTTTTCCAAGAAAAAAATTCAACTAATGATATTAATTGATTGGTAGAATTATTTGAAGTATTCTAATGTGATTTTCATTGAGAAATTTTAAGAATTGCGGTTTCTAGAGCAGATTTTGGCATTTTTAAAAAATTAAAAAAAACCTCCCAAGGTTGGGGTCATGATGATTTTTGGTGGGAATTTTTCCAAGAAAATAATTCAACTAATGATATTAATTGATTGGTATATTTATTTGAAGTATTCTAATGTGATTTTCATTGAGAAATTTTAAGAATTGCGGTGTCTAGAGCAGATTTTGGCATTTTTAAAAAATTAAAAAAAAAACTCCCAAAGGTGGGATCATGATGATTTTTGGTGAGAATTTTTCCAAGAAAATAATTCAACTAATGATATTAATTGATTGGTAGAATTATTTGAAGTATTCTAATGTGATTTTCATTGAGAAATTTTAAGAATTGCGGTTTCTAGAGCAGATTTTGGCATTTTTAAAAAATTAAAAAAAAAAACTCCTAAGGGTGGGATCATGATGATTTTTGTGGTAATTTTTCCAAGAAAAAAATTCAACTAATGATATTAATTGATTGGTAGAATTATTTGAAGTATTCTAATGTGATTTTCATTGAGAAATTTTAAGAATCGCGGTTTCTAGAGCAGATTTTGGCATTTTTAAAAAATTAAAAAACTCCCAAGGGTGGGATCATGATGATTTTTGTGGGAATTGTTCCAAGAAAATAATTCAAATAATGATACTAATTGATTGGTAGAATTATTTGAAGTATTCTAATGTGATTTTCATTGAGAAATTTTATGAATCGCGGTTTCTAGAGCAGATTTTGGCATTTTTAAAAAATTAAAAAACTCCCGAGGGTGGGATCATGATGAGTTTTGGTGGGAATTTTTCCAAGAAAAATTCAACTAATGATACTAATTGATTGGTAGAATTATTTGAAGTATTCTAATGTGATTTTCATTGAGAAATTTTAAGAATCGCGGTTTCTAGAGCAGATTTTGGCATTTTTAAAAAATTAAAAAACTCCCAAGGGTGGGATCATGATGATTTTTGGTGGGAATTTTTCCAAGAAAAAAATTCAACTAATGATATTAATTGATTGGTAGAATTATTTGAAGTATTCTAATGTGATTTTCATTGAGAAATTTTAAGAATCGCGGTTTCTAGAGCAGATTTTGGCATTTTTAAAAAATTAAAAAACTCCCAAGGGTGGGATCATGATGAGTTTTGGTGGGAATTTTTCCAAGAAAAATTCAACTAATGATATTAATTGATTGATAGAATTATTTAAAGTATTCTAATGTGATTTTCATTGAGAAATTTTAAGAATCGCGGTTTCTAGAGCAGATTTTGGCATTTTTAAAAAATTAAAAAAAAACTCCCAAGGGTGGGGTCATGATGATTTTTGGTGGGAATTTTTCCAAGAAAAAAATTCAACTAATGATATTAATTGATTGGTAGAATTATTTGAAGTATTCTAATGTCATTCTCATTGAGAAATTTTAAGAATTGCGGCTTCTAGAGCAGATTTTGGCATTTTTAAAAAATTAAAAAAAAAAAACTCCCAAGGGTGGGATCATGATGATTTTTGGTGGGAATTTTTCCAAGAAAAAAATTCAACTAATGATATTAATTGATTGGTAGAATTATTTGAAGTATTCTAATGTGATTTTCATTGAGAAATTTTAAGAATTGCGGCTTCTAGAGCAGATTTTGGCATTTTTAAAAAATTAAATAAAAACTCCCAAGGGTGGGATCATGATGATTTTTGTGGGAATTTTTCCAAGAAAATAATTCAACTAATGATATTAATTGATTGGTAGAATTATTTGAAGTATTCTAATGTGATTTTCATTGATAAATTTTAAGAATTGCGGTTTTTAGAGCAGATTTTGGCATTTTTAAAAAATTAAAAAACTCCCAAGGGTGGGATCATGATGATTTTTGTGGGAATTTTTCCAAGAAAAAAATTCAACTAATGATATTAATTGATTGGTAGAATTATTTGAAGTATTCTAATGTGATTTTCATTGAGAAATTTTAAGAATTGCGGTTTTTAGAGCAGATTTTGGCATTTTTAAAAAATTAAAAAAAAACTCCCAAGGGTGGGATCATGATGATTTTTGGTGGGAATTTTTCCAAGAAAAAAATTCAACTAATGATATTAGTTGATTGGTAGAATTATTTGAAGTATTCTAATGTGATTTTCATTGAGAAATTTTAAGAATTGCGGCTTCTAGAGCAGATTTTGGCATTTTTAAAAAATTAAAAAAAAAAACTCCCAAGGGTGGGATCATGATGATTTTTGGTGGGAATTTTTCCAAGAAAAAAATTCAACTAATGATATTAATTGATTGGTAGAATTATTTGAAGTATTCTAATGTGATTTTCATTGAGAAATTTTAAGAATTGCGGCTTCTAGAGCAGATTTTGGCATTTTTAAAAAATTAAATAAAAACTCCCAAGGGTGGGATCATGATGATTTTTGTGGGAATTTTTCCAAGAAAATAATTCAACTAATGATATTAATTGATTGGTAGAATTATTTGAAGTATTCTAATGTGATTTTCATTGATAAATTTTAAGAATTGCGGTTTTTAGAGCAGATTTTGGCATTTTTAAAAAATTAAAAAACTCCCAAGGGTGGGATCATGATGATTTTGGTGGGAATTTTTCCAAGAAAAAAATTCAACTAATGATATTAATTGATTGGTAGAATTATTTGAAGTATTCTAATGTGATTTTCATTGAGAAATTTTAAGAATTGTGGTTTTTAGAGCAGATTTTGGCATTTTTAAAAAATTAAAAAAAAACTCCCAAGAGTGGGATCATGATGAGTTTTGGTGGGAATTTTTCCAAGAAAAAAATTCAACTAATGATATTAATTGATTGGTAGAATTATTTGAAGTATTCTAATGTCATTCTCATTGAGAAATTTTAAGAATTGCGGCTTCTATAGCAGATTTTGGCATTTTTAAAAAATTAAAAAAAAAAACTCCCAAGGGTGGGATCATGATGATTTTTGGTGGGAATTTTTCCAAGAAAAAAATTCAACTAATGATATTAATTGATTGGTAGAATTATTTGAAGTATTCTAATGTGATTTTCATTGAGAAATTTTAAGAATTGCGGCTTCTAGAGCAGATTTTGGCATTTTTAAAAAATTAAATAAAAACTCCCAAGGGTGGGATCATGATGATTTTTGTGGGAATTTTTCCAAGAAAATAATTCAACTAATGATATTAATTGATTGGTAGAATTATTTGAAGTATTCTAATGTGATTTTCATTGATAAACTTTAAGAATTGCGGTTTTTAGAGCAGATTTTGGCATTTTTAAAAAATTAAAAAACTCCCAAGGGTGGGATCATGATGATTTTTGTGGGAATTTTTCCAAGAAAATAATTCAACTAATGATATTAATTGATTGGTATATTTATTTGAAGTATTCTAATGTGATTTTCATTGAGAAATTTTAAGAATTGCGGTTTTTAGAGCAGATTTTGGCATTTTTAAAAAATTAAAAAAAAAACTCCCAAAGGTGGGATCATGATGATTTTTGTGGGAATTTTTCCAAGAAAATAATTCAACTAATGATATTAATTGATTGGTAGAATTATTTGAAGTATTCTAATGTGATTTTTATTGAGAAATTTTAAGAATCGCGGTTTCTAGAGCAGATTTTGGCATTTTTAAAAAATTAAAAAAAAACTCCTAAGGGTGGGATCATGATGATTTTTGTGGTAATTTTTCCAAGAAAAAAATTCAACTAATGATATTAATTGATTGGTAGAATCATTTGAAGTATTCTAATGTGATTTTCATTGAGAAATTTTAAGAATTGCGGTTTCTAGAGCAGATTTTGGCATTTTTAAAAAATTAAAAAAAACTCCCAAGGGTGGGATCATGATGATTTTTGTGGGAATTTTTCCAAGAAAATAATTCAACTAATGATATTAATTGATTTGTATATTTATTTGAAGTATTCTAATGTGATTTTCATTGAGAAATTTTAAGAATTGCGGTTTTTAGAGCAGATTTTGGCATTTTTAAAAAATTAAAAAAAAACTCCCAAAGGTGGGATCATGATGATTTTTGGTGAGAATTTTTCCAAGAAAATAATTCAAATAATGATACTAATTGATTGGTAGAATTATTTGAAGTATTCTAATGTGATTTTCATTGAGAAATTTTAAGAATCGCGGTTTCTAGAGCAGATTTTGGCATTTTTAAAAAATTAAAAAACTCCCAAGGGTGGGATCATGATGAGTTTTGGTGGGAATTTTTCCAAGAAAAATTCAACTAATGATATTAATTGATTGATAGAATTATTTGAAGTATTCTAATGTGATTTTCACTGAGAAATTTTAAGAATTGCGGCTTCTAGAGCAGATTTTGGCATTTTTAAAAAATTAAAAAAAACTCCCAAGGGTGGGATCATGATGATTTTTGTGGGAATTTTTCCAAGAAATAAATTCAACTAATGATATTAATTGATTGGTAGAATTATTTGAAGTATTCTAATGTGATTTTCATTGAGAAATTTTAAGAATTGCGGTTTCTAGAGCAGATTTTGGCATTTTTAAAAAATTCAAAAAAAAAAACTCCCAAGGGTGGGATCATGATGATTTTTGTGGGAATTTTTCCAAGAAAATAATTCAACTAATGATATTAATTGATTGGTATATTTATTTGAAGTATTCTAATGTGATTTTCATTGAGAAATTTTAAGAATTGCGGTTTTTAGAGCAGATTTTGGCATTTTTAAAAAATTAAAAAAAAAACTCCCAAAGGTGGGATCATGATGATTTTTGTGGGAATTTTTCCAAGAAAATAATTCAACTAATGATATTAATTGATTGGTAGAATTATTTGAAGTATTCTAATGTGATTTTTATTGAGAAATTTTAAGAATCGCGGTTTCTAGAGCAGATTTTGGCATTTTTAAAAAATTAAAAAAAAACTCCCAAGAGTGGGATCATGATGAGTTTTGGTGGGAATTTTTCCAAGAAAAATTCAACTAATGATATTAATTGATTGATAGAATTATTTGAAGTATTCTAATGTGATTTTCATTGCGAAATTTTAAGAATTGCGGTTTCTAGAGCAGATTTTGGCATTTTTAAAAAATTAAAAAAAAACTCCTAAGGGTGGGATCATGATGATTTTTGGTGGGAATTTTTCCAAGAAAAAAATTCAACTAATGATATTAATTAATTGGTAGAATTATTTGAAGTATTCTAATGTGATTTTCATTGAGAAATTTTAAGAATTGCGGTTTCTAGAGCAGATTTTGGCATTTTTAAAATATTAAAAAAAAACTCCTAAGGGTGGGATCATGATGATTTTTGTGGTAATTTTTCCAAGAAAAAAATTCAACTAATGATATTAATTGATTGGTAGAATTATTTGAAGTATTCTAATGTGATTTTCATTGAGAAATTTTAAGAATTGCGGTTTCTAGAGCAGATTTTGGCATTTTTAAAAAATTAAAAAAAACTCCCAAGGGTGGGATCATGATGATTTTTGTGGTAATTTTTCCAAGAAAATAATTCAACTAATGATATTAATTGATTGGTATATTTATTTGAAGTATTCTAATGTGATTTTCATTGAGAAATTTTAAGAATCGCGGTTTTTAGAGCAGATTTTGGCATTTTTAAAAAATTAAAAAAAAAACTCCCAAAGGTGGGATCATGATGATTTTTGGTGAGAATTTTTCCAAGAAAATAATTCAACTAATGATATTAATTGATTGGTAGAATTATTTGAAGTATTCTAATGTGATTTTCATTGAGAAATTTTAAGAATTGCGGTTTCTAGAGCAGATTTTGGCATTTTTAAAAAATTAAAAAAAAACTCCTAAGGGTGGGATCATGATGATTTTTGTGGTAATTTTTCCAAGAAAAAAATTCAACTAATGATATTAATTGATTGGTAGAATTATTTGAAGTATTCTAATGTGATTTTCATTGAGAAATTTTAAGAATTGCGGTTTCTAGAGCAGATTTTGGCATTTTTAAAAAATTAAAAAACTCCCAAGGGTGGGATCATGATGATTTTTGTGGGAATTTTTCCAATAAAAATTCAACTAATGATATTAATTGATTGATAGAATTATTTGAAGTATTCTAATGTGACTTTCATTGAGAAAGTTTGAGAATTGCGGTTTCTAGAGCAGATTTTGGCATTTTTAAAAAATTAAAAAAAAACTCCCAAGGGTGGGGTCATGATGATTTTTGGTGGGAATTTTTCCAAGAAAAAAATTCAACTAATGATATTAATTGATTGATAGAATTATTTGAAGTATTCTAATGTGATTTTCATTGAGAAATTTTAAGAATCGCGGTTTCTAGAGCAGATTTTGGCATTTTTAAAAAATTAAAAAACTCCCAAGGGTGGGATCATGATGAGTTTTGGTGGGAATTTTTCCAAGAAAAATTCAACTAATGATATTAATTGATTGATAGAATTATTTGAAGTATTCTAATGTGATTTTCATTGAGAAATTTTAAGAATCGCGGTTTCTAGAGCAGATTTTGGCATTTTTAAAAAATTAAAAAAAACTCCCAAGGGTGGGGTCATGATGATTTTTGGTGGGAATTTTTCCAAGAAAAAAATTCAACTAATGATATTAATTGATTGGTAGAATTATTTGAAGTATTCTAATGTGATTTTCATTGAGAAATTTTAAGAATTGCGGTTTCTAGAGCAGATTTTGGCATTTTTAAAAAATTAAAAAAACCTCACAAGGGTGGGGTCATGATGATTTTTGGTGGGAATTTTTCCAAGAAAAAATTCAACTAATGATATTAATTGATTGGTAGAATTATTTGAAGTATTCTAATGTGATTTTCATTGAGAAATTTTAAGAATTGCGGTGTCTAAAGCAGATTTTGGCATTTTTAAAAAATTAAAAAAAAACTCCCAAAGGTGGGATCATGATGATTTTTGGTGAGAATTTTTCCAAGAAAAAAATTCAACTAATGATATTAATTGATTGGTAGAATTATTTGAAGTATTCTAATGTGATTTTCATTGAGAAATTTTAAGAATTGCGGTTTCTAGAGCAGATTTTGGCATTTTTAAAAAATTAAAAAAACCTCACAAGGGTGGGGTCATGATGATTTTTGGTGGGAATTTTTCCAAGAAAAAATTCAACTAATGATATTAATTGATTGGTAGAATTATTTGAAGTATTCTAATGTGATTTTCATTGAGAAATTTTAAGAATTGCGGTGTCTAAAGCAGATTTTGGCATTTTTAAAAAATTAAAAAAAAACTCCCAAAGGTGGGATCATGATGATTTTTGGTGAGAATTTTTCCAAGAAAATAATTCAACTAATGATATTAATTGATTGGTAGAATTATTTGAAGTATTCTAATGTGATTTTCATTGAGAAATTTTAAGAATCGCGGTTTCTAGAGCAGATTTTGGCATTTTTAAAAAATTAAAAAAAACTCCCAAGGGTGGGGTCATGATGATTTTTGGTGGGAATTTTTCCAAGAAAAAAATTCAACTAATGATATTAATTGATTGGTAGAATTATTTGAAGTATTCTAATGTGATTTTCATTGAGAAATTTTAAGAATTGCGGTTTCTAGAGCAGATTTTGGCATTTTTAAAAAATTAAAAAAACCTCACAAGGGTGGGGTCATGATGATTTTTGGTGGGAATTTTTCCAAGAAAAAATTCAACTAATGATATTAATTGATTGGTAGAATTATTTGAAGTATTCTAATGTGATTTTCATTGCGAAATTTTAAGAATTGCGGTTTCTAGAGCAGATTTTGGCATTTTTAAAAAATTAAAAAAAAACTCCTAAGGGTGGGATCATGATGATTTTTGGTGGGAATTTTTCCAAGAAAAAAATTCAACTAATGATATTAATTAATTGGTAGAATTATTTGAAGTATTCTAATGTGATTTTCATTGAGAAATTTTAAGAATTGCGGTTTCTAGAGCAGATTTTGGCATTTTTAAAATATTAAAAAAAAACTCCTAAGGGTGGGATCATGATGATTTTTGTGGTAATTTTTCCAAGAAAAAAATTCAACTAATGATATTAATTGATTGGTAGAATTATTTGAAGTATTCTAATGTGATTTTCATTGAGAAATTTTAAGAATTGCGGTTTCTAGAGCAGATTTTGGCATTTTTAAAAAATTAAAAAAAACTCCCAAGGGTGGGATCATGATGATTTTTGTGGTAATTTTTCCAAGAAAATAATTCAACTAATGATATTAATTGATTGGTATATTTATTTGAAGTATTCTAATGTGATTTTCATTGAGAAATTTTAAGAATCGCGGTTTTTAGAGCAGATTTTGGCATTTTTAAAAAATTAAAAAAAAAACTCCCAAAGGTGGGATCATGATGATTTTTGGTGAGAATTTTTCCAAGAAAATAATTCAACTAATGATATTAATTGATTGGTAGAATTATTTGAAGTATTCTAATGTGATTTTCATTGAGAAATTTTAAGAATTGCGGTTTCTAGAGCAGATTTTGGCATTTTTAAAAAATTAAAAAAAAACTCCTAAGGGTGGGATCATGATGATTTTTGTGGTAATTTTTCCAAGAAAAAAATTCAACTAATGATATTAATTGATTGGTAGAATTATTTGAAGTATTCTAATGTGATTTTCATTGAGAAATTTTAAGAATTGCGGTTTCTAGAGCAGATTTTGGCATTTTTAAAAAATTAAAAAACTCCCAAGGGTGGGATCATGATGATTTTTGTGGGAATTTTTCCAATAAAAATTCAACTAATGATATTAATTGATTGATAGAATTATTTGAAGTATTCTAATGTGACTTTCATTGAGAAAGTTTGAGAATTGCGGTTTCTAGAGCAGATTTTGGCATTTTTAAAAAATTAAAAAAAAACTCCCAAGGGTGGGGTCATGATGATTTTTGGTGGGAATTTTTCCAAGAAAAAAATTCAACTAATGATATTAATTGATTGATAGAATTATTTGAAGTATTCTAATGTGATTTTCATTGAGAAATTTTAAGAATCGCGGTTTCTAGAGCAGATTTTGGCATTTTTAAAAAATTAAAAAACTCCCAAGGGTGGGATCATGATGAGTTTTGGTGGGAATTTTTCCAAGAAAAAAATTCAACTAATGATATTAATTGATTGGTAGAATTATTTGAAGTATTCTAATGTGATTTTCATTGAGAAATTTTAAGAATTGCGGTTTCTAGAGCAGATTTTGGCATTTTTAAAAAATTAAAAAAACCTCACAAGGGTGGGGTCATGATGATTTTTGGTGGGAATTTTTCCAAGAAAAAATTCAACTAATGATATTAATTGATTGGTAGAATTATTTGAAGTATTCTAATGTGATTTTCATTGAGAAATTTTAAGAATTGCGGTGTCTAAAGCAGATTTTGGCATTTTTAAAAAATTAAAAAAAAACTCCCAAAGGTGGGATCATGATGATTTTTGGTGAGAATTTTTCCAAGAAAATAATTCAACTAATGATATTAATTGATTGGTAGAATTATTTGAAGTATTCTAATGTGATTTTCATTGAGAAATTTTAAGAATTGCGGTGTCTAAAGCAGATTTTGGCATTTTTAAAAAATTAAAAAAAAACTCCCAAAGGTGGGATCATGATGATTTTTGGTGAGAATTTTTCCAAGAAAATAATTCAACTAATGATATTAATTGATTGGTAGAATTATTTGAAGTATTCTAATGTGATTTTCATTGAGAAATTTTAAGAATTGCGGTTTCTAGAGCAGATTTTGGCATTTTTAAAAAATTAAAAAACTCCCAAGGGTGGGATCATGATGATTTTTGGTGGTAATTTTTCCAAGAAAAAAATTCAACTAATGATATTAATTGATTGGTAGAATTATTTGAAGTATTCTAATGTGATTTTCATTGAGAAATTTTAAGAATTGCGGTTTCTAGAGCAGATTTTGGCATTTTTAAAAAATTAAAAAACTCCCAAGGGTGGGATCATGATGAGTTTTGGTGGGAATTTTTCCAAGAAAAAAATTCAACTAATGATATTAATTGATTGGTAGAATTATTTGAAGTATTCTAATGTGATTTTCATTGAGAAATTTTAAGAATCGCGGTTTCTAGAGCAGATTTTGGCATTTTTAAAAAATTAAAAAACTCCCAAGGGTGGGATCATGATGAGTTTTGGTGGGAATTTTTCCAAGAAAAATTCAACTAATGATATTAATTGATTGATAGAATTATTTGAAGTATTCTAATGTGATTTTCATTGAGAAATTTTAAGAATTGCGGTTTCTAGAGCAGATTTTGGCATTTTTAAAAAATTAAAAAAAAAACTCCCAAGGGTGGGATCATGATGATTTTTGTGGTAATTTTTCCAAGAAAAAAATTCAACTAATGATATTAATTGATTGGTAGAATTATTTGAAGTATTCTAATGTGATTTTCATTGAGAAATTTTAAGAATTGCGGTTTCTAGAGCAGATTTTGGCATTTTTAAAAAATTAAAAAACTCCCAAGGGTGGGATCATGATGATTTTTGTGGGAATTTTTCCAAGAAAATAATTCAAATAATGATACTAATTGATTGGTATATTTATTTGAAGTATTCTAATGTGATTTTCATTGAGAAATTTTAAGAATTGCGGTTTTTAGAGCAGATTTTGGCATTTTTAAAAAATTAAAAAAAAAAACTCCCAAAGGTGGGATCATGATGATTTTTGTGGGAATTTTTCCAAGAAAATAATTCAACTAATGATATTAATTGATTGGTAGAATTATTTGAAGTATTCTAATGTGATTTTTATTGAGAAATTTTAAGAATCGCGGTTTCTAGAGCAGATTTTGGCATTTTTAAAAAATTAAAAAAAAACTCCTAAGGGTGGGATCATGATGATTTTTGTGGTAATTTTTCCAAGAAAAAAATTCAACTAATGATATTAATTGATTGGTAGAATTATTTGAAGTATTCTAATGTGATTTTCATTGAGAAATTTTAAGAATTGCAGTTTCTAGAGCAGATTTTGGCATTTTTAAAAAATTAAAAAAAAACTCCCAAGGGTGGGATCATGATGATTTTTGTGGGAATTTTTCCAAGAAAATAATTCAACTAATGATATTAATTGATTGGTATATTTATTTGAAGTATTCTAATGTGATTTTCATTGAGAAATTTTAAGAATCGCGGTTTTTAGAGCAGATTTTGGCATTTTTAAAAAATTAAAAAAAAAAACTCCCAAAGGTGGGATCATGATGATTTTTGGTGAGAATTTTTCCAAGAAAATAATTCAACTAATGATATTAATTGATTGGTAGAATTATTTGAAGTATTCTAATGTGATTTTCATTGAGAAATTTTAAGAATTGCGGTTTCTAGAGCAGATTTTGGCATTTTTAAAAAATTAAAAAAAAAACTCCTAAGGGTGGGATCATGATGATTTTTGTGGTAATTTTTCCAAGAAAAAAATTCAACTAATGATATTAATTGATTGGTAGAATTATTTGAAGTATTCTAATGTGATTTTCATTGAGAAATTTTAAGAATTGCGGTTTCTAGAGCAGATTTTGGCATTTTTAAAAAATTAAAAAACTCCCAAGGGTGGGATCATGATGATTTTTGTGGGAATTTTTCCAAGAAAATAATTCAAATAATGATACTAATTGATTGGTATATTTATTTGAAGTATTCTAATGTGATTTTCATTGAGAAATTTTAAGAATTGCGGTTTTTAGAGCAGATTTTGGCATTTTTAAAAAATTAAAAAAAAAACTCCCAAAGGTGGGATCATGATGATTTTTGTGGGAATTTTTCCAAGAAAATAATTCAACTAATGATATTAATTGATTGGTAGAATTATTTGAAGTATTCTAATGTGATTTTTATTGAGAAATTTTAAGAATCGCGGTTTCTAGAGCAGATTTTGGCTTTTTTAAAAAATTAAAAAAAAACTCCTAAGGGTGGGATCATGATGATTTTTGTGGTAATTTTTCCAAGAAAAAAATTCAACTAATGATATTAATTGATTGGTAGAATTATTTGAAGTATTCTAATGTGATTTTCATTGAGAAATTTTAAGAATTGCGGTTTCTAGAGCAGATTTTGGCATTTTTAAAAAATTAAAAAAAACTCCCAAGGGTGGGATCATGATGATTTTTGTGGGAATTTTTCCAAGAAAATAATTCAACTAATGATATTAATTGATTGGTATATTTATTTGAAGTATTCTAATGTGATTTTCATTGAGAAATTTTAAGAATCGCGGTTTTTAGAGCAGATTTTGGCATTTTTAAAAAATTAAATAAAAACTCCCAAAGGTGGGATCATGATGATTTTTGGTGAGAATTTTTCCAAGAAAATAATTCAACTAATGATATTAATTGATTGGTAGAATTATTTGAAGTATTCTAATGTGATTTTCATTGAGAAATTTTAAGAATTGCGGTTTCTAGAGCAGATTTTGGCATTTTTAAAAAATTAAAAAAAAAACTCCTAAGGGTGGGATCATGATGATTTTTGTGGTAATTTTTCCAAGAAAAAAATTCAACTAATGATATTAATTGATTGGTAGAATTATTTGAAGTATTCTAATGTGATTTTCATTGAGAAATTTTAAGAATTGCGGTTTCTAGAGCAGATTTTGGCATTTTTAAAAAATTAAAAAAAAAACTCCCAGGAGTGGGATCATGATGATTTTTGTGGGAATTTTTCCAAGAAAAATTCAACTAATGATATTAATTGATTGATAGAATTATTTGAAGTATTCTAATGTGACTTTCATTGAGAAATTTTGAGAATTGCGGTTTCTAGAGCAGATTTTGGCATTTTTAAAAAATTAAAAAAAAACTCCCAAGGGTGGGGTCATGATGATTTTTGGTGGGAATTTTTCCAAGAAAAAAATTCAACTAATGATATTAATTGATTGATAGAATTATTTGAAGTATTCTAATGTGATTTTCATTGAGAAATTTTAAGAATCGCGGTTTCTAGAGAAGATTTTGGCATTTTTAAAAAATTAAAAAACTCCCAAGGGTGGGATCATGATGAGTTTTGGTGGGAATTTTTCCAAGAAAAATTCAACTAATGATATTAATTGATTGATAGAATTATTTGAAGTATTCTAATGTGATTTTCATTGAGAAATTTTAAGAATCGCGGTTTCTAGAGCAGATTTTGGCATTTTTAAAAAATTAAAAAAAACTCCCAAAGGTGGGATCATGATGATTTTTGGTGAGAATTTTTCCAAGAAAATAATTCAACTAATGATATTAATTGATTGGTAGAATTATTTGAAGTATTCTAATGTGATTTTCATTGAGAAATTTTAAGAATTGCGGTTTCTAGAGCAGATTTTGGCATTTTTAAAAAATTAAAAAACTCCCAAGGGTGGGATCATGATGATTTTTGTGGGAATTTTTCCAAGAAAATAATTCAAATAATGATACTAATTGATTGGTAGAATTATTTGAAGTATTCTAATGTGATTTTCATTGAGAAATTTTAAGAATCGCGGTTTCTAGAGCAGATTTTGGCATTTTTAAAAAATTAAAAAACTCCCAAGGGTGGGATCATGATGATTTTTGGTGGTAATTCTTCCAAGAAAAAAATTCAACTAATGATATTAATTGATTGGTAGAATTATTTGAAGTATTCTAATGTGATTTTCATTGAGAAATTTTAAGAATTGCGGTTTCTAGAGCAGATTTTGGCATTTTTAAAAAATTAAAAAACTCCCAAGGGTGGGATCATGATGAGTTTTGGTGGGAATTTTTCCAAGAAAAAAATTCAACTAATGATATTAATTGATTGGTAGAATTATTTGAAGTATTCTAATGTGATTTTCATTGAGAAATTTTAAGAATCGCGGTTTCTAGAGCAGATTTTGGCATTTTTAAAAAATTAAAAAACTCCCAAGGGTGGGATCATGATGAGTTTTGGTGGGAATTTTTCCAAGAAAAATTCAACTAATGATATTAATTGATTGATAGAATTATTTGAAGTATTCTAATGTGATTTTCATTGAGAAATTTTAAGAATTGCGGTTTCTAGAGCAGATTTTGGCATTTTTAAAAAATTAAAAAAAAAACTCCTAAGGGTGGGATCATGATGATTTTTGTGGTAATTTTTCCAAGAAAAAAATTCAACTAATGATATTAATTGATTGGTAGAATTATTTGAAGTATTCTAATGTGATTTTCATTGAGAAATTTTAAGAATTGCGGTTTCTAGAGCAGATTTTGGCATTTTTAAAAAATTAAAAAACTCCCAAGGGTGGGATCATGATGATTTTTGTGGGAATTTTTCCAAGAAAATAATTCAAATAATGATACTAATTGATTGGTAGAATTATTTGAAGTATTCTAATGTGATTTTCATTGAGAAATTTTAAGAATCGCGGTTTCTAGAGCAGATTTTGGCATTTTTAAAAAATTAAAAAACTCCCAAGGGTGGGATCATGATGATTTTTGGTGGGAATTTTTCCAAGAAAAAAATTCAACTAATGATATCAATTGATTGGTAGAATTATTTGAAGTATTCTAATGTGATTTTCATTGAGAAATTTTAAGAATCGCGGTTTCTAGAGCAGATTTTGGCATTTTTAAAAAATTAAAAAACTCCCAAGGGTGGGATCATGATGAGTTTTGGTGGGAATTTTTCCAAGAAAAATTCAACTAATGATATTAATTGATTGATAGAATTATTTGAAGTATTCTAATGTGATTTTCATTGAGAAATTTTAAGAATTGCGGTTTCTAGAGCAGATTTTGGCATTTTTAAAAAATTAAAAAAAAAACTCCTAAGGGTGGGATCATGATGATTTTTGTGGTAATTTTTCCAAGAAAAAAATTCAACTAATGATATTAATTGATTGGTAGAATTATTTGAAGTATTCTAATGTGATTTTCATTGAGAAATTTTAAGAATTGCGGTTTCTAGAGCAGATTTTGGTATTTTTAAAAAATTAAAAAACTCCCAAGGGTGGGATCATGATGATTTTTGTGGGAATTTTTCCAAGAAAAAAATTCAACTAATGATATTAATTGATTGGTAGAATTATTTGAAGTATTCTAATGTGATTTTCATTGAGAAATTTTAAGAATCGCGGTTTCTAGAGCAGATTTTGGCATTTTTAAAAAATTAAAAAACTCCCAAGGGTGGGATCATGATGAGTTTTGGTGGGAATTTTTCCAAGAAAAATTCAACTAATGATATTAATTGATTGATAGAATTATTTGAAGTATTCTAATGTGATTTTCATTGAGAAATTTTAAGAATCGCGGTTTCTAGAGCAGATTTTGGCATTTTTAAAAAATTAAAAAAAAACTCCCAAGGGTGGGGTCATGATGATTTTTGGTGGGAATTTTTCCAAGAAAAAAATTCAACTAATGATATTAATTGATTGGTAGAATTATTTGAAGTATTCTAATGTGATTTTCATTGAGAAATTTTAAGAATTGCGGTTTCTAGAGCAGATTTTGGCATTTTTAAAAAATTAAAAAAAACCTCCCAAGGTTGGGGTCATGATGATTTTTGGTGGGAATTTTTCCAAGAAAATAATTCAACTAATGATATTAATTGATTGGTATATTTATTTGAAGTATTCTAATGTGATTTTCATTGAGAAATTTTAAGAATTGCGGTGTCTAGAGCAGATTTTGGCATTTTTAAAAAATTAAAAAAAAAAACTCCCAAAGGTGGGATCATGATGATTTTTGGTGAGAATTTTTCCAAGAAAATAATTCAACTAATGATATTAATTGATTGGTAGAATTATTTGAAGTATTCTAATGTGATTTTCATTGAGAAATTTTAAGAATTGCGGTTTCTAGAGCAGATTTTGGCATTTTTACAAAATTAAAAAAAAAAACTCCCAAGGGTGGGATCATGATGATTTTTGTGGTAATTTTTCCAAGAAAAAAATTCAACTAATGATATTAATTGATTGGTAGAATTATTTGAAGTATTCTAATGTGATTTTCATTGAGAAATTTTAAGAATCGCGGTTTCTAGAGCAGATTTTGGCATTTTTAAAAAATTAAAAAACTCCCAAGGGTGGGATCATGATGATTTTTGTGGGAATTGTTCCAAGAAAATAATTCAAATAATGATACTAATTGATTGGTAGAATTATTTGAAGTATTCTAATGTGATTTTCATTGAGAAATTTTATGAATCGCGGTTTCTAGAGCAGATTTTGGCATTTTTAAAAAATTAAAAAACTCCCGAGGGTGGGATCATGATGAGTTTTGGTGGGAATTTTTCCAAGAAAAATTCAACTAATGATACTAATTGATTGGTAGAATTATCTGAAGTATTCTAATGTGATTTTCATTGAGAAATTTTAAGAATCGCGGTTTCTAGAGCAGATTTTGGCATTTTTAAAAAATTAAAAAACTCCCAAGGGTGGGATCATGATGATTTTTGGTGGGAATTTTTCCAAGAAAAAAATTCAACTAATGATATTAATTGATTGGTAGAATTATTTGAAGTATTCTAATGTGATTTTCATTGAGAAATTTTAAGAATCGCGGTTTCTAGAGCAGATTTTGGCATTTTTAAAAAATTAAAAAACTCCCAAGGGTGGGATCATGATGAGTTTTGGTGGGAATTTTTCCAAGAAAAATTCAACTAATGATATTAATTGATTGATAGAATTATTTAAAGTATTCTAATGTGATTTTCATTGAGAAATTTTAAGAATCGCGGTTTCTAGAGCAGATTTTGGCATTTTTAAAAAATTAAAAAAAAACTCCCAAGGGTGGGGTCATGATGATTTTTGGTGGGAATTTTTCCAAGAAAAAAATTCAACTAATGATATTAATTGATTGGTAGAATTATTTGAAGTATTCTAATGTGATTTTCATTGAGAAATTTTAAGAATTGCGGTTTCTAGAGCAGATTTTGGCATTTTTAAAAAATTAAAAAAACCTCCCAAGGGTGGGGTCATGATGATTTTTGGTGGGAATTTTTCCAAGAAAATAATTCAACTAATGATATTAATTGATTGGTATATTTATTTGAAGTATTCTAATGTGATTTTTATTGAGAAATTTTAAGAATTGCGGTGTCTAGAGCAGATTTTGGCATTTTTAAAAAATTAAAAAAAAAACTCCCAAGGGTGGGATCATGATGATTTTTGGTGAGAATTTTTCCAAGAAAATAATTCAACTAATGATATTAATTGATTGGTAGAATTATTTGAAGTATTCTAATGTGATTTTCATTGAGAAATTTTAAGAATTGCGGTTTCTAGAGCAGATTTTGGCATTTTTAAAAAATTAAAAAAAAACTCCTAAGGGTGGGATCATGATGATTTTTGTGGTAATTTTTCCAAGAAAAAAATTCAACTAATGATATTAATTGATTGGTAGAATTATTTGAAGTATTCTAATGTGATTTTCATTGAGAAATTTTAAGAATCGCGGTTTCTAGAGCAGATTTTGGCATTTTTAAAAAATTAAAAAACTCCCAAGGGTGGGATCATGATGATTTTTGTGGGAATTGTTCCAAGAAAATAATTCAAATAATGATACCAATTGATTGGTAGAATTATTTGAAGTATTCTAATGTGATTTTCATTGAGAAATTTTATGAATCGCGGTTTCTAGAGCAGATTTTGGCATTTTTAAAAAATTAAAAAACTCCCAAGGGTGGGATCATGATGAGTTTTGGTGGGAATTTTTCCAAGAAAAATTCAACTAATGATATTAATTGATTGGTAGAATTATTTGAAGTATTCTAATGTGATTTTCATTGAGAAATTTTAAGAATCGCGGTTTCTAGAGCAGATTTTGGCATTTTTAAAAAATTAAAAAAAACTCCCAAGGGTGGGGTCATGATGATTTTTGGTGGGAATTTTTCCAAGAAAAAAATTCAACTAATGATATTAATTGATTGGTAGAATTATTTGAAGTATTCTAATGTGATTTTCATTGAGAAATTTTAAGAATTGCGGTTTCTAGAGCAGATTTTGGCATTTTTAAAAAATTAAAAAAAAAACCTCGGAAGGGTGGGATCATGATGATTTTTGGTGAGAATTTTTCCAAGAAAATAATTCAACTAATGATACTAATTGATTGGTAGAATTATTTGAAGTATTCTAATGTGATTTTCATTGAGAAATTTTAAGAATTGCGGTGTCTAGAGCAGATTTTGGCATTTTTAAAAAATTAAAAAAAAACTCCCAAGGGTGGGATCATGATGATTTTTGTGGGAATTTTTCCAAGAAAAAAATTGAACTAATGATATTAATTGATTGGTAGAATTATTTGAAGTATTCTAATGTGATTTTCATTGAGAAATTTAAAGAATTGCGGTTTCTAGAGCAGATTTTGGCATTTTTAAAAAATTAAAAAAAAAACTCCCAAAGGTGGGGTCATGATGATTTTTGGTGGGAATTTTTCCAAGAAAAAAATTCAACTAATGATATTAATTGATTGGTAGAATTATTTGAAGTATTCTAATGTGATTTTCATTGAGAAATTTTAAGAATTGCGGTTTCTAGAGCAGATTTTGGCATTTTTATAAAATTAAAAAAAAAAAACTCCCAAGGGTGGGATCATGATGATTTTTTGTGAGAATTTTTCCAAGAAAATAATTCAACTAATGATACTAATTGATTGGTAGAATTATTTGAAGTATTCTAATGTGATTTTCATTGAGAAATTTTCAGAATCGCGGTCTCTAGAGCAGATTTTGGCATTTTTAAAAAATTAAAAAACTCCCAAAGGTGGGATCATGATGAGTTTTGGTGGGAATTTTTCCAAGAAAAATTCAACTAATGATATTAATTGATTGATAGAATTATTTGAAGTATTCTAATGTGATTTTCATTGAGAAATTTTAAGAATTGCGGTTTCTAGAGCAGATTTTGGCATTTTTAAAAAATTAAAAAAAAACTCCCAAGGGTGGGATCATGATGATTTTTGTGGTAATTTTTCCAAGAAAAAAATTCAACTAATGATATTAATTGATTGGTAGAATTATTTGAAGTATTCTAATGTGATTCTCATTGAGAAATTTTAAGAATTGCGGCTTCTAGAGCAGATTTTGGCATTTTTAAAAAATTTAAAAAAAAACTCCCAAGGGTGGGATCATGATGATTTTTGGTGGGAATTTTTCCAAGCAAAAAATTCAACTAATGATATTAATTGATTGGTAGAATTATTTGAAGTATTCTAATGTGATTTTCATTGAGAAATTTTAAGAATTGCGGCTTCTAGAGCAGATTTTGGCATTTTTAAAAAATTAAAAAAACTCCCAAGGGTGGGATCATGATGATTTTTGTGGGAATTTTTCCAAGAAAATAATTCAACTAATGATATTAATTGATTGGTAGAATTATTTGAAGTATTCTAATGTGATTTTCATTGAGAAATTTTAAGAATTGCGGTTTTTAGAGCAGATTTTGGCATTTTTAAAAAATTAAAAAAAAAACTCCCAAGACTGGGATCATGATGAGTTTTGGTGGGAATTTTTCCAAGAAAAAAATTCAACTAATGATATTAATTGATTGGTAGAATTATTTGAAGTATTCTAATGTGATTTTCATTGAGAAATTTTAAGAATTGCGGTGTCTAGAGCAGATTTTGGCATTTTTAAAAAATTAAAAAAAAACTCCCAAGGGTGGGATCATGATGATTTTTGTGGGAATTTTTCCAAGAAAAAAATTCAACTAATGATATTAATTGATTGGTAGAATTATTTGAAGTATTCTAATGTGATTTTCATTGAGAAATTTAAAGAATTGCGGTTTCTAGAGCAGATTTTGGCATTTTTAAAAAATTAAAAAAAAACTCCCAAGGGTGGGGTCATGATGATTTTTGGTGGGAATTTTTCCAAGAAAAAAATTCAACTAATGATATTAATTGATTGGTAGAATTATTTGAAGTATTCTAATGTGATTTTCATTGAGAAATTTTAAGAATTGCGGTTTCTAGAGCAGATTTTGGCATTTTTAAAAAATTAAAAAAAAAAACCTCCCAAGGGTGGGATCATGATGATTTTTGGTGAGAATTTTTCCAAGAAAATAATTCAACTAATGATACTAATTGATTGGTAGAATTATTTGAAGTATTCTAATGTGATTTTCATTGAGAAATTTTAAGAATTGCGGTTTCTAGAGCAGATTTTGGCATTTTTAAAAAATTAAAAAACTCCCAAAGGTGGGATCATGATGAGTTTTGGTGGGAATTTTTCCAAGAAAAATTCAACTAATGATATTAATTGATTGATAGAATTATTTGAAGTATTCTAATGTGATTTTCATTGAGAAATTTTAAGAATTGCGGTTTCTAGAGCAGATTTTGGCATTTTTAAAAAATTAAAAAAAAAACTCCTAAGGGTGGGATCATGATGATTTTTGTGGTAATTTTTCCAAGAAAAAAATTCAACTAATGATATTAATTGATTGGTAGAATTATTTGAAGTATTCTAATGTGATTTTCATTGAGAAATTTTAAGAATTGCGGTTTCTAGAGCAGATTTTGGCATTTTTAAAAAATTAAAAAACTCCCAAGGGTGGGATCATGATGATTTTTGTGGGAATTTTTCCAAGAAAATAATTCAAATAATGATACTAATGATTGGTAGAATTATTTGAAGTATTCTAATGTGATTTTCATTGAGAAATTTTAAGAATCGCGGTTTCTAGAGCAGATTTTGGCATTTTTAAAAAATTAAAAAAAACTCCCAAGGGTGGGATCATGATGAGTTTTGGTGGGAATTTTTCCAAGAAAAATTCAACTAATGATATTAATTGATTGATAGAATTATTTGAAGTATTCTAATGTGATTTTCATTGAGAAATTTTAAGAATTGCGGTTTCTAGAGCAGATTTTGGCATTTTTAAAAAATTAAAAAAAAACCTCCCAAGGGTGGGATCATGATGATTTTTGGTGAGAATTTTTCCAAGAAAATAATTCAACTAATGATACTAATTGATTGGTAGAATTATTTGAAGTATTCTAATGTGATTTTCATTGAGAAATTTTAAGAATCGCGGTTTCTAGAGCAGATTTTGGCATTTTTAAAAAATTAAAAAACTCCCAAGGGTGGGATCATGATGAGTTTTGGTGGGAATTTTTCCAAGAAAAATTCAACTAATGATATTAATTGATTGATAGAATTATTTGAAGTATTCTAATGTGATTTTCATTGAGAAATTTTAAGAATCGCGGTTTCTAGAGCAGATTTTGGCATTTTTAAAAAATTAAAAAAAAACTCCCAAGGGTGGGGTCATGATGATTTTTGGTGGGAATTTTTCCAAGAAAAAAATTCAACTAATGATATTAATTGATTGGTAGAATTATTTGAAGTATTCTAATGTGATTTTCATTGAGAAATTTTAAGAATTGCGGTTTCTAGAGCAGATTTTGGCATTTTTAAAAAATTAAAAAAAACCTCCCAAGGGTGGGGTCATGATGATTTTTGGTGGGAATTTTTCCAAGAAAAAAATTCAACTAATGATATTAATTGATTGGTAGAATTATTTGAAGTATTCTAATGTGATTTTCATTGAGAAATTTTAAGAATTGCGGTTTCTAGAGCAGATTTTGGCATTTTTAAAAAATTAAAAAAAAACTCCCAAGGGTGGGATCATGATGATTTTTGTGGGAATTTTTCCAAGAAAAAAATTCAACTAATGATATTAATTAATTGGTAGAATTATTTGAAGTATTCTAATGTGATTTTCATTGAGAAATTTAAAGAATTGCGGTTTCTAGAGCAGATTTTGGCATTTTTAAAAAATTAAAAAAAAAACTCCCAAGGGTGGGGTCATGATGATTTTTGGTGGGAATTTTTCCAAGAAAAAAATTCAACTAATGATATTAATTGATTGGTAGAATTATTTGAAGTATTCTAATGTGATTTTCATTGAGAAATTTTAAGAATTGCGGTTTCTAGAGCAGATTTTGGCATTTTTAAAAAATTAAAAAAAAAAACCTCCCAAGGGTGGGATCATGATGATTTTTGGTGAGAATTTTTCCAAGAAAATAATTCAACTAATGATACTAATTGATTGGTAGAATTATTTGAAGTATTCTAATGTGATTTTCATTGAGAAATTTTAAGAATCGCGGTTTCTAGAGCAGATTTTGGCATTTTTAAAAAATTAAAAAACTCCCAAAGGTGGGATCATGATGAGTTTTGGTGGGAATTTTTCCAAGAAAAATTCAACTAATGATATTAATTGATTGATAGAATTATTTGAAGTATTCTAATGTGATTTTCATTGAGAAATTTTAAGAATTGCGGTTTCTAGAGCAGATTTTGGCATTTTTAAAAAATTAAAAAAAAACTCCCAAGGGTGGGATCATGATGATTTTTGTGGTAATTTTTCCAAGAAAAAAATTCAACTAATGATATTAATTGATTGGTAGAATTATTTGAAGTATTCTAATGTGATTCTCATTGAGAAATTTTAAGAATTGCGGCTTCTAGAGCAGATTTTGGCATTTTTAAAAAATTAAAAAAAAACTCCCAAGGGTGGGATCATGATGATTTTTGGTGGGAATTTTTCCAAGAAAAAAATTCAACTAATGATATTAATTGATTGGTAGAATTATTTGAAGTATTCTAATGTGATTTTCATTGAGAAATTTTAAGAATTGCGGCTTCTAGAGCAGATTTTGGCATTTTTAAAAAATTAAAAAAAAACTCCCAAGGGTGGGATCATGATGATTTTTGTGGGAATTTTTCCAAGAAAATAATTCAACTAATGATATTAATTGATTGGTAGAATTATTTGAAGTATTCTAATGTGATTTTCATTGAGAAATTTTAAGAATTGCGGTTTTTAGAGCAGATTTTGGCATTTTTAAAAAATTAAAAAACTCCGAAGGGTGGGATCATGATGATTTTCGTGGGAATTTTTCCAAGAAAATAATTCAACTAATGATATTAATTGATTGGTATATTTATTTGAAGTATTCTAATGTGATTTTCATTGAGAAATTTTAAGAATTGCGGTTTTTAGAGCAGATTTTGGCATTTTTAAAAAATTTAAAAAAAAACTCCGAAAGGTGGGATCATGATGATTTTTGTGGGAATTTTTCCAAGAAAATAATTCAACTAATGATATTAATTGATTGGTAGAATTATTTGAAGTATTCTAATGAGATTTTTATTGAGAAATTTTAAGAATCGCGGTTTCTAGAGCAGATTTTGGCATTTTTAAAAAATTAAAAAACTCCCAAGGGTGGGATCATGATGAGTTTTGGTGGGAATTTTTCCAAGAAAAATTCAACTAATGATATTAATTGATTGATAGAATTATTTGAAGTATTCTAATGTGATTTTCATTGAGAAATTTTAAGAATCGCGGTTTCTAGAGCAGATTTTGGCATTTTTAAAAAATTAAAAAAAAACTCCCAAGGGTGGGGTCATGATGATTTTTGGTGGGAATTTTTCCAAGAAAAAAATTCAACTAATGATATTAATTGATTGGTAGAATTATTTGAAGTATTCTAATGTGATTTTCATTGAGAAATTTTAAGAATTGCGGTTTCTAGAGCAGATTTTGGCATTTTTAAAAAATTAAAAAAAACCTCCCAAGGGTGGGGTCATGATGATTTTTGGTGGGAATTTTTCCAAGAAAATAATTCAACTAATGATATTAATTGATTGGTATATTTATTTGAAGTATTCTAATGTGATTTTCATTGAGAAATTTTAAGAATTGCGGTGTCTAGAGCAGATTTTGGCATTTTTAAAAAATTAAAAAAAAAACTCCCAAAGGTGGGATCATGATGATTTTTGGTGAGAATTTTTCCAAGAAAATAATTCAACTAATGATATTAATTGATTGGTAGAATTATTTGAAGTATTCTAATGTGATTTTCATTGAGAAATTTTAAGAATTGCGGTTTCTAGAGCAGATTTTGGCATTTTTAAAAAATTAAAAAAAAAACTCCTAAGGGTGGGATCATGATGATTTTTGTGGTAATTTTTCCAAGAAAAAAATTCAACTAATGATATTAATTGATTGGTAGAATTATTTGAAGTATTCTAATGTAATTTTCATTGAGAAATTTTAAGAATTGCGGTTTCTAGAGCAGATTTTGGCATTTTTAAAAAATTAAAAAACTCCCAAGGGTGGGATCATGATGATTTTTGTGGGAATTTTTCCAAGAAAATAATTCAAATAATGATACTAATTGATTGGTAGAATTATTTGAAGTATTCTAATGTGATTTTCATTGAGAAATTTTAAGAATCGCGGTTTCTAGAGCAGATTTTGGCATTTTTAAAAAATTAAAAAACTCCCAAGGGTGGGATCATGATGAGTTTTGGTGGGAATTTTTCCAAGAAAAATTCAACTAATGATATTGATTGATTGATAGAATTATTTGAAGTATTCTAATGTGATTTTCATTGAGAAATTTAAAGAATTGCGGTTTCTAGAGCAGATTTTGGCATTTTTAAAAAATTAAAAAAAAAAACTCCCAAGGGTGGGGTCATGATGAATTTTGGTGGGAATTTTTCCAAGAAAAAAATTCAACTAATGATATTAATTGATTGGTAGAATTATTTGAAGTATTCTAATGTGATTTTCATTGAGAAATTTTAAGAATTGCGGTTTCTAGAGCAGATTTTGGCATTTTTAAAAAATTAAAAAAAAACTCCCAAGGGTGGGATCATGATAATTTTTGTGGGAATTTTTCCAAGAAAATAATTCAACTAATGATACTAATTGATTGGTAGAATTGTTTGAAGTATTCTAATGTGATTTTCATTGAGAAATTTTAAGAATCGCGGTTTCTAGAGCAGATTTTGGCATTTTTAAAAAATTAAAAAACTCCCAAAGGTGGGATCATGATGAGTTTTGGTGGGAATTTTTCCAAGAAAAATTCAACTAATGATATTAATTGATTGATAGAATTATTTGAAGTATTCTAATGTGATTTTCATTGAGAAATTTTAAGAATTGCGGTTTCTAGAGCAGATTTTGGCATTTTTAAAAAATTAAAAAAAAAACTCCCAAGGGTGGGATCATGATGATTTTTGTGGTAATTTTTCCAAGAAAAAAATTCAACTAATGATATTAATTGATTGATAGAATTATTTGAAGTATTCTAATGTGATTTTCATTGAGAAATTTTAAGAATCGCGGTTTCTAGAGCAGATTTTGGCATTTTTAAAAAATTAAAAAACTCCCAAAGGTGGGATCATGATGAGTTTTGGTGGGAATTTTTCCAAGAAAAATTCAACTAATGATATTAATTGATTGATAGAATTATTTGAAGTATTCTAATGTGACTTTCATTGAGAAATTTTAAGAATTGCGGTTTCTAGAGCAGATTTTGGCATTTTTAAAAAATTAAAAAAAAACCTCCCAAGGGTGGGATCATGATGATTTTTGTTGAGAATTTTTCCAAGAAAATAATTCAACTAATGATACTAATTGATTGGTAGAATTATTTGAAGTATTCTAATGTGATTTTCATTGAGAAATTTTAAGAATCGCGGTTTCTAGAGCAGATTTTGGCATTTTTAAAAAATTAAAAAACTCCCAAGGGTGGGATCATGATGAGTTTTGGTGGGAATTTTTCCAAGAAAAATTCAACTAATGATATTAATTGATTGATAGAATTATTTGAAGTATTCTAATGTGATTTTCATTGAGAAATTTTAAGAATCGCGGTTTCTAGAGCAGATTTTGGCATTTTTAAAAAATTAAAAAAAACTCCCAAGGGTGGGGTCATGATGATTTTTGGTGGGAATTTTTCCAAGAAAAAAATTCAACTAATGATATTAATTGATTGGTAGAATTATTTGAAGTATTCTAATGTGATTTTCATTGAGAAATTTTAAGAATCGCGGTTTCTAGAGCAGATTTTGGCATTTTTAAAAAATTAAAAAACTCCCAAGGGTGGGATCATGATGAGTTTTGGTGGGAATTTTTCCAAGAAAAATTCAACTAATGATATTAATTGATTGATAGAATTATTTGAAGTATTCTAATGTGATTTTCATTGAGAAATTTTAAGAATCGCGGTTTCTAGAGCAGATTTTGGCATTTTTAAAAAATTAAAAAAAAACTCCCAAGGGTGGGGTCATGATGATTTTTGGTGGGAATTTTTCCAAGAAAAAAATTCAACTAATGATATTAGTTGATTGGTAGAATTATTTGAAGTATTCTAATGTGATTTTCATTGAGAAATTTTAAGAATTGCGGTTTCTAGAGCAGATTTTGGCATTTTTAAAAAATTAAAAAAAACCTCCCAAGGGTGGGGTCATGATGATTTTTGGTGGGAATTTTTCCAAGAAAATAATTCAACTAATGATATTAATTGATTGGTATATTTATTTGAAGTATTCTAATGTGATTTTCATTGAGAAATTTTAAGAATTGCGGTGTCTAGAGCAGATTTTGGCATTTTTAAAAAATTAAAAAAAAAACTCCCAAAGGTGGGGTCATGATGATTTTTGGTGAGAATTTTTCCAAGAAAATAATTCAACTAATGATATTAATTGATTGGTAGAATTATTTGAAGTATTCTAATGTGATTTTCATTGAGAAATTTTAAGAATTGCGGTTTCTAGAGCAGATTTTGGCATTTTTAAAAAATTAAAAAAAAAACTCCCAAGGGTGGGATCATGATGATTTTTGTGGTAATTTTTCCAAGAAAAAAATTCAACTAATGATATTAATTGATTGATAGAATTATTTGAAGTATTCTAATGTGATTTTCATTGAGAAATTTTAAGAATCGCGGTTTCTAGAGCAGATTTTGGCATTTTTAAAAAATTAAAAAACTCCCAAGGGTGGGATCATGATGAGTTTTGGTGGGAATTTTTCCAAGAAAAATTCAACTAATGATATTAATTGATTGATAGAATTATTTGAAGTATTCTAATGTGACTTTCATTGAGAAATTTTAAGAATTGCGGTTTCTAGAGCAGATTTTGGCATTTTTAAAAAATTAAAAAAAAACCTCCCAAGGGTGGGATCATGATGATTTTTGTTGAGAATTTTTCCAAGAAAATAATTCAACTAATGATACTAATTGATTGGTAGAATTATTTGAAGTATTCTAATGTGATTTTCATTGAGAAATTTTAAGAATCGCGGTTTCTAGAGCAGATTTTGGCATTTTTAAAAAATTAAAAAACTCCCAAGGGTGGGATCATGATGAGTTTTGGTGGGAATTTTTCCAAGAAAAATTCAACTAATGATATTAATTGATTGATAGAATTATTTGAAGTATTCTAATGTGATTTTCATTGAGAAATTTTAAGAATCGCGGTTTCTAGAGCAGATTTTGGCATTTTTAAAAAATTAAAAAAAACTCCCAAGGGTGGGGTCATGATGATTTTTGGTGGGAATTTTTCCAAGAAAAAAATTCAACTAATGATATTAATTGATTGATAGAATTATTTGAAGTATTCTAGTGTGATTTTCATTGAGAAATTTTAAGAATTGCGGTTTCTAGAGCAGATTTTGGCATTTTTAAAAAATTTAAAAAAAAACTCCGAAAGGTGGGATCATGATGATTTTTGTGGGAATTTTTCCAAGAAAATAATTCAACTAATGATATTAATTGATTGGTAGAATTATTTGAAGTATTCTAATGTGATTTTTATTGAGAAATTTTAAGAATCGCGGTTTCTAGAGCAGATTTTGGCATTTTTAAAAAATTAAAAAACTCCCAAGGGTGGGATCATGATGAGTTTTGGTGGGAATTTTTCCAAGAAAAATTCAACTAATGATATTAATTGATTGATAGAATTATTTGAAGTATTCTAATGTGATTTTCATTGAGAAATTTTAAGAATCGCGGTTTCTAGAGCAGATTTTGGCATTTTTAAAAAATTAAAAAAAAACTCCCAAGGGTGGGGTCATGATGATTTTTGGTGGGAATTTTTCCAAGAAAAAAATTCAACTAATGATATTAGTTGATTGGTAGAATTATTTGAAGTATTCTAATGTGATTTTCATTGAGAAATTTTAAGAATTGCGGTTTCTAGAGCAGATTTTGGCATTTTTAAAAAATTAAAAAAAACCTCCCAAGGGTGGGGTCATGATGATTTTTGGTGGGAATTTTTCCAAGAAAATAATTCAACTAATGATATTAATTGATTGGTATATTTATTTGAAGTATTCTAATGTGATTTTCATTGAGAAATTTTAAGAATTGCGGTGTCTAGAGCAGATTTTGGCATTTTTAAAAAATTAAAAAAAAAACTCCCAAAGGTGGGGTCATGATGATTTTTGGTGAGAATTTTTCCAAGAAAATAATTCAACTAATGATATTAATTGATTGGTAGAATTATTTGAAGTATTCTAATGTGATTTTCATTGAGAAATTTTAAGAATT
The DNA here is from genome assembly GCF_024763615.1 of Phlebotomus papatasi. NCBI lineage: Eukaryota > Metazoa > Arthropoda > Insecta > Diptera > Psychodidae > Phlebotomus > Phlebotomus papatasi. Next base: position 116,293 of record NW_026604475.1, read on the forward strand.
GCGGTTTCTAGAGCAGATTTTGGCATTTTTAAAAAATTAAAAAAAAAACTCCCAAGGGTGGGATCATGATGATTTTTGTGGTAATTTTTCCAAGAAAAAAATTCAACTAATGATATTAATTGATTGGTAGAATTATTTGAAGTATTCTAATGTAATTTTCATTGAGAAATTTTAAGAATTGCGGTTTCTAGAGCAGATTTTGGCATTTTTAAAAAATTAAAAAACTCCCAAGGGTGGGATCATGATGATTTTTGTGGGAATTTTTCCAAGAAAATAATTCAAATAATGATACTAATTGATTGGTAGAATTATTTGAAGTATTCTAATGTGATTTTCATTGAGAAATTTTAAGAATCGCGGTTTCTAGAGCAGATTTTGGCATTTTTAAAAAATTAAAAAACTCCCAAGGGTGGGATCATGATGAGTTTTGGTGGGAATTTTTCCAAGAAAAATTCAACTAATGATATTAATTGATTGATAGAATTATTTGAAGTATTCTAATGTGATTTTCATTGAGAAATTTAAAGAATTGCGGTTTCTAGAGCAGATTTTGGCATTTTTAAAAAATTAAAAAAAAAAAAACTCCCAAGGGTGGGGTCATGATGAATTTTGGTGGGAATTTTTCCAAGAAAAAAATTCAACTAATGATATTAATTGATTGGTAGAATTATTTGAAGTATTCTAATGTGATTTTCATTGAGAAATTTAAAGAATTGCGGTTTCTAGAGCAGATTTTGGCATTTTTAAAAAATTAAAAAAAAACTCCCAAGGGTGGGATCATGATGATTTTTGTGGGAATTTTTCCAAGAAAATAATTCAACTAATGATACTAATTGATTGGTAGAATTGTTTGAAGTATTCTAATGTGATTTTCATTGAGAAATTTTAAGAATCGCGGTTTCTAGAGCAGATTTTGGCATTTTTAAAAAATTAAAAAACTCCCAAAGGTGGGATCATGATGAGTTTTGGTGGGAATTTTTCCAAGAAAAATTCAACTAATGATATTAATTGATTGATAGAATTATTTGAAGTATTCTAATGTGATTTTCATTGAGAAATTTTAAGAATTGCGGTTTCTAGAGCAGATTTTGGCATTTTTAAAAAATTAAAAAAAAAACTCCCAAGGGTGGGATCATGATGATTTTTGTGGTAATTTTTCCAAGAAAAAAATTCAACTAATGATATTATTTGATTGATAGAATTATTTGAAGTATTCTAATGTGATTTTCATTGAGAAATTTTAAGAATCGCGGTTTCTAGAGCAGATTTTGGCATTTTTAAAAAATTAAAAAACTCCCAAGGGTGGGATCATGATGAGTTTTGGTGGGAATTTTTCCAAGAAAAATTCAACTAATGATATTAATTGATTGATAGAATTATTTGAAGTATTCTAATGTGACTTTCATTGAGAAATTTTAAGAATTGCGGTTTCTAGAGCAGATTTTGGCATTTTTAAAAAATTAAAAAAAAACCTCCCAAGGGTGGGATCATGATGATTTTTGTTGAGAATTTTTCCAAGAAAATAATTCAACTAATGATACTAATTGATTGGTAGAATTATTTGAAGTATTCTAATGTGATTTTCATTGAGAAATTTTAAGAATCGCGGTTTCTAGAGCAGATTTTGGCATTTTTAAAAAATTAAAAAACTCCCAAGGGTGGGATCATGATGAGTTTTGGTGGGAATTTTTCCAAGAAAAATTCAACTAATGATATTAATTGATTGATAGAATTATTTGAAGTATTCTAATGTGATTTTCATTGAGAAATTTTAAGAATCGCGGTTTCTAGAGCAGATTTTGGCATTTTTAAAAAATTAAAAAAAACTCCCAAGGGTGGGGTCATGATGATTTTTGGTGGGAATTTTTCCAAGAAAAAAATTCAACTAATGATATTAATTGATTGGTAGAATTATTTGAAGTATTCTAATGTGATTTTCATTGAGAAATTTTAAGAATTGCGGTTTCTAGAGCAGATTTTGGCATTTTTAAAAAATTAAAAAAAACCTCCCAAGGGTGGGGTCATGATGATTTTTGGTGGGAATTTTTCCAAGAAAAAAATTCAACTAATGATATTAATTGATTGGTAGAATTATTTGAAGTATTCTAATGTGATTTTCATTGAGAAATTTTAAGAATTGCGGTGTCTAGAGCAGATTTTGGCATTTTTAAAAAATTAAAAAAAAACTCCCAAGAGTGGGATCATGATGATTTTTGTGGGAATTTTTCCAAGAAAAAAATTCAACTAATGATATTAATTGATTGGTAGAATTATTTGAAGTATTCTAATGTGATTTTCATTGAGAAATTTAAAGAATTGCGGTTTCTAGAGCAGATTTTGGCATTTTTAAAAAATTAAAAAAAAAACTCCCAAGGGTGGGGTCATGATGATTTTTGGTGGGAATTTTTCCAAGAAAAAAATTCAACTAATGATATTAATTGATTGGTAGAATTATTTGAAGTATTCTAATGTGATTTTCATTGAGAAATTTTAAGAATTGCGGTTTCTAGAGCAGATTTTGGCATTTTTAAAAAATTAAAAAAAAAAAACCTCCCAAGGGTGGGATCATGATGATTTTTGGTGACAATTTTTCCAAGAAAATAATTCAACTAATGATACTAATTGATTGGTAGAATTATTTGAAGTATTCTAATGTGATTTTCATTGAGAAATTTTAAGAATCGCGGTTTCTAGAGCAGATTTTGGCATTTTTAAAAAATTAAAAAACTCCCAAAGGTGGGATCATGATGAGTTTTGGTGGGAATTTTTCCAAGAAAAATTCAACTAATGATATTAATTGATTGATAGAATTATTTGAAGTATTCTAATGTGATTTTCATTGAGAAATTTTAAGAATTGCGGTTTCTAGAGCAGATTTTGGCATTTTTAAAAAATAAAAAAAAACTCCCAAGGGTGGGATCATGATGATTTTTGTGGTAATTTTTCCAAGAAAAAAATTCAACTAATGATATTAATTGATTGGTAGAATTATTTGAAGTATTCTAATGTGATTCTCATTGAGAAATTTTAAGAATTGCGGCTTCTAGAGCAGATTTTGGCATTTTTAAAAAATTAAAAAAAAAACTCCCAAGGGTGGGATCATGATGATTTTTGGTGGGAATTTTTCCAAGAAAAAAATTCAACTAATGATATTAATTGATTGGTAGAATTATTTGAAGTATTCTAATGTGATTTTCATTGAGAAATTTTAAGAATTGCGGCTTCTAGAGCAGATTTTGGCATTTTTAAAAAATTAAAAAAAACTCCCAAGGGTGGGATCATGATGATTTTTGTGGGAATTTTTCCAAGAAAATAATTCAACTAATGATATTAATTGATTGGTAGAATTATTTGAAGTATTCTAATGTGATTTTCATTGAGAAATTTTAAGAATTGCGGTGTCTAGAGCAGATTTTGGCATTTTTAAAAAATTAAAAAAAAACTCCCAAGGGTGGGATCATGATGATTTTTGTGGGAATTTTTCCAAGAAAAAAATTCAACTAATGATATTAATTGATTGGTAGAATTATTTGAAGTATTCTAATGTGATTTTCATTGAGAAATTTAAAGAATTGCGGTTTCTAGAGCAGATTTTGGCATTTTTAAAAAATTAAAAAAAAAACTCCCAAGGGTGGGGTCATGATGATTTTTGGTGGGAATTTTTCCAAGAAAAAAATTCAACTAATGATATTAATTGATTGGTAGAATTATTTGAAGTATTCTAATGTGATTTTCATTGAGAAATTTTAAGAATTGCGGTTTCTAGAGCAGATTTTGGCATTTTTAAAAAATTAAAAAACTCCCAAAGGTGGGATCATGATGAGTTTTGGTGGGAATTTTTCCAAGAAAAATTCAACTAATGATATTAATTGATTGATAGAATTATTTGAAGTATTCTAATGTGATTTTCATTGAGAAATTTTAAGAATTGCGGTTTCTAGAGCAGATTTTGGCATTTTTAAAAAATTAAAAAAAACTCCCAAGGGTGGGATCATGATGATTTTTGTGGTAATTTTTCCAAGAAAAAAATTCAACTAATGATATTAATTGATTGATAGAATTATTTGAAGTATTCTAATGTGATTTTCATTGAGAAATTTTAAGAATCGCGGTTTCTAGAGCAGATTTTGGCATTTTTAAAAAAATTAAAAAACTCCCAAGGGTGGGATCATGATGAGTTTTGGTGGGAATTTTTCCAAGAAAAATTCAACTAATGATATTAATTGATTGATAGAATTATTTGAAGTATTCTAATGTGACTTTCATTGAGAAATTTTAAGAATTGCGGTTTCTAGAGCAGATTTTGGCATTTTTAAAAAATTAAAAAAAAACCTCCCAAGAGTGGGATCATGATGATTTTTGGTGAGAATTTTTCCAAGAAAATAATTCAACTAATGATACTAATTGATTGGTAGAATTATTTGAAGTATTCTAATGTGATTTTCATTGAGAAATTTTAAGAATCGCAGTTTCTAGAGCAGATTTTGGCATTTTTAAAAAATTAAAAAACTCCCAAGGGTGGGATCATGATGAGTTTTGGTGGGAATTTTTCCAAGAAAAATTCAACTAATGATATTAATTGATTGATAGAATTATTTGAAGTATTCTAATGTGATTTTCATTGAGAAATTTTAAGAATCGCGGTTTCTAGAGCAGATTTTAGCATTTTTAAAAAATTAAAAAAAACTCCCAAGGGTGGGGTCATGATGATTTTTGGTGGGAATTTTTCCAAGAAAAAAATTCAACAAATGATATTAATTGAGTGGTAGAATTATTTGAAGTATTCTAATGTGATTTTCATTGAGAAATTTTAAGAATTGCGGTGTCTAGAGCAGATTTTGGCATTTTTAAAAAATTAAAAAAAAACTCCCAAGAGTGGGATCATGATGATTTTTGTGGGAATTTTTCCAAGAAAAAAATTCAACTAATGATATTAATTGATTGGTAGAATTATTTGAAGTATTCTAATGTGATTTTCATTGAGAAATTTAAAGAATTGCGGTTTCTAGAGCAGATTTTGGCAATTTTAAAAAATTAAAAAAAAAACTCCCAAGGGTGGGGTCATGATGATTTTTGGTGGGAATTTTTCCAAGAAAAAAATTCAACTAATGATATTAATTGATTGGTAGAATTATTTGAAGTATTCTAATGTGATTTTCATTGAGAAATTTTAAGAATTGCGGTTTCTAGAGCAGATTTTGGCATTTTTAAAAAATTAAAAAAAAAAAACCTGCCAAGGGTGGGATCATGATGATTTTTGGTGAGAATTTTTCCAAGAAAATAATTCAACTAATGATACTAATTGATTGGTAGAATTATTTGAAGTATTCTAATGTGATTTTCATTGAGAAATTTTAAGAATCGCGGTTTCTAGAGCAGATTTTGGCATTTTTAAAAAATTAAAAAACTCCCAAAGGTGGGATCATGATGAGTTTTGGTGGGAATTTTTCCAAGAAAAATTCAACTAATGATATTAATTGATTGATAGAATTATTTGAAGTATTCTAATGTGATTCTCATTGAGAAATTTTAAGAATTGCGGCTTCTAGAGCAGATTTTGGCATTTTTAAAAAATTAAAAAAAAAACTCCCAAGGGTGGGATCATGATGATTTTTGGTGGGAATTTTTCCAAGAAAAAAATTCAACTAATGATATTAATTGATTGGTAGAATTATTTGAAGTATTCTAATGTGATTTTCATTGAGAAATTTTAAGAATTGCGGTTTCTAGAGCAGATTTTGGCATTTTTAAAAAATTAAATAAAACTCCCAAGGGTGGGATCATGATAATTTTTGTGGGAATTTTTCCAAGAAAATAATTCAACTAATGATATTAATTGATTGGTAGAATTATTTGAAGTATTCTAATGTGATTTTCATTGATAAATTTTAAGAATTGCGGTTTTTAGAGCAGATTTTGGCATTTTTAAAAAATTAAAAAACTCCGAAGGGTGGGATCATGATGATTTTCGTGGGAATTTTTCCAAGAAAATAATTCAACTAATGATATTAATTGATTGGTATATTTATTTGAAGTATTCTAATGTGATTTTCATTGAGAAATTTTAAGAATTGCGGTTTCTAGAGCAGATTTTGGCATTTTTAAAAAATTAAAAAAAACTCCCAAGGGTGGGATCATGATGATTTTTGTGGGAATTTTTCCAAGAAAATAATTCAACTAATGATATTAATTGATTGGTATATTTATTTGAAGTATTCTAATGTGATTTTCATTGAGAAATTTTAAGAATTGCGGCTTCTAGAGCAGATTTTGGCATTTTTAAAAAATTAAAAAAAAACTCCCAAGGGTGGGATCATGATGATTTTTGTGGGAATTTTTCCAAGAAAATAATTCAACTAATGATATTAATTGATTGGTAGAATTATTCGAAGTATTCTAATGTGATTTTCATTGAGAAATTTTAAGAATTGCGGTTTTTAGAGCAGATTTTGGCATTTTTAAAAAATTAAAAAAAAACTCCCAAGAGTGGGATCATGATGAGTTTTGGTGGGAATTTTTCCAAGAAAAAAATTCAACTAATGATATTAATTGATTGGTAGAATTATTTGAAGTATTCTAATGTGATTTTCATTGAGAAATTTTAAGAATTGCGGCTTCTAGAGCAGATTTTGGCATTTTTAAAAAATTAAAAAAAACTCCCAAGGGTGGGATCATGATGATTTTTGTGGGAATTTTTCCAAGAAAATAATTCAACTAATGATATTAATTGATTGGTAGAATTATTTGAAGTATTCTAATGTGATTTTCATTGATAAATTTTAAGAATTGCGGTTTTTAGAGCAGATTTTGGCATTTTTAAAAAATTAAAAAACTCCCAAGGGTGGGATCATGATGATTTTTGTGGGAATTTTTCCAAGAAAATAATTCAACTAATGATATTAATTGATTGGTATATTTATTTGAAGTATTCTAATGTGATTTTCATTGAGAAATTTTAAGAATTGCGGTTTTTAGAGCAGATTTTGGCATTTTTAAAAAATTAAAAAAAAAAACTCCCAAAGGTGGGATCATGATGATTTTTGTGGGAATTTTTCCAAGAAAATAATTCAACTAATGATATTAATTGATTGGTAGAATTATTTGAAGTATTCTAATGTGATTTTTATTGAGAAATTTTAAGAATCGCGGTTTCTAGAGCAGATTTTGGCATTTTTAAAAAATTAAAAAAAAACTCCTAAGGGTGGGATCATGATGATTTTTGTGGTAATTTTTCCAAGAAAAAAATTCAACTAATGATATTAATTGATTGGTAGAATCATTTGAAGTATTCTAATGTGATTTTCATTGAGAAATTTTAAGAATCGCGGTTTCTAGAGCAGATTTTGGCATTTTTAAAAAATTAAAAAAAACTCCCAAGGGTGGGATCATGATGATTTTTGTGGGAATTTTTCCAAGAAAATAATTCAACTAATGATATTAATTGATTGGTATATTTATTTGAAGTATTCTAATGTGATTTTCATTGAGAAATTTTAAGAATTGCGGTTTCTAGAGCAGATTTTGGCATTTTTAAAAAATTAAAAAAAAAAACTCCCAAGTGTGGGATCATGATGATTTTTGGTGGGAATTTTTCCAAGAAAAAAATTCAACTAATGATATTAATTGATTGGTAGAATTATTTGAAGTATTCTAATGTGATTTTCATTGAGAAATTTTAAGAATTGCGGTTTCTAGAGCAGATTTTGGCATTTTTAAAAAATTAAAAAAAAAACTCCCAAGGGTGGGATCATGATGATTTTTGTGGGAATTTTTCCAAGAAAATAATTCAACTAATGATATTAATTGATTGGTGTATTTATTTGAAGTATTCTAATGTGATTTTCATTGAGAAATTTTAAGAATTGCGGTTTTTAGAGCAGATTTTGGCATTTTTAAAAAATTAAAAAAAAAACTCCCAAAGGTGGGATCATGATGATTTTTGGTGAGAATTTTTCCAAGAAAATAATTCAAATAATGATACTAATTGATTGGTAGAATTATTTGAAGTATTCTAATGTGATTTTCATTGAGAAATTTTAAGAATCGCGGTTTCTAGAGCAGATTTTGGCATTTTTAAAAAATTAAAAAACTCCCAAGGGTGGGATCATGATGAGTTTTGGTGGGAATTTTTCCAAGAAAAATTCAACTAATGATATTAATTGATTGATAGAATTATTTGAAGTATTCTAATGTGATTTTCATTGAGAAATTTTAAGAATTGCGGCTTCTAGAGCAGATTTTGGCATTTTTAAAAAATTAAAAAAAACTCCCAAGGGTGGGATCATGATGATTTTTGTGGGAATTTTTCCAAGAAAAAAATTCAACTAATGATATTAATTGATTGGTAGAATTATTTGAAGTATTCTAATGTGATTTTCATTGAGAAATTTTAAGAATTGCGGTTTCTAGAGCAGATTTTGGCATTTTTAAAAAATTCAAAAAAAAAAAACTCCTAAGGGTGGGATCATGATGATTTTTGTGGGAATTTTTCCAAGAAAATAATTCAACTAATGATATTAATTGATTGGTATATTTATTTGAAGTATTCTAATGTGATTTTCATTGAGAAATTTTAAGAATTGCGGTTTTTAGAGCAGATTTTGGCATTTTTAAAAAATTAAAAAAAAAAGCTCCCAAAGGTGGGATCATGATGATTTTTGTGGGAATTTTTCCAAGAAAATAATTCAACTAATGATATTAATTGATTGATAGAATTATTTGAAGTATTCTAATGTGATTTTCATTGAGAAATTTTAAGAATTGCGGTTTCTAGAGCAGATTTTGGCATTTTTAAAAAATTAAAAAAAAAACTCCTAAGGGTGGGATCATGATGATTTTTGGTGAGAATTTTTCCAAGAAAATAATTCAAATAATGATACTAATTGATTGGTAGAATTATTTGAAGTATTCTAATGTGATTTTCATTGAGAAATTTTAAGAATCGCGGTTTCTAGAGCAGATTTTGGCATTTTTAAAAAATTAAAAAACTCCCAAGGGTGGGATCATGATGAGTTTTGGTGGGAATTTTTCCAAGAAAAATTCAACTAATGATATTAATTGATTGATAGAATTATTTGAAGTATTCTAATGTGATTTTCATTGAGAAATTTTAAGAATTGCGGCTTCTAGAGCAGATTTTGGCATTTTTAAAAAATTAAAAAAAACTCCCAAGGGTGGGATCATGATGATTTTTGTGGGAATTTTTCCAAGAAAAAAATTCAACTAATGATATTAATTGATTGGTAGAATTATTTGAAGTATTCTAATGTGATTTTCATTGAGAAATTTTAAGAATTGCGGTTTCTAGAGCAGATTTTGGCATTTTTAAAAAATTAAAAAAAAAACCTCCCAAAGGTGGGATCATGATGATTTTTGTGGGAATTTTTCCAAGAAAATAATTCAACTAATGATATTAATTGATTGATAGAATTATTTGAAGTATTCTAATGTGATTTTCATTGAGAAATTTTAAGAATTGCGGTTTCTAGAGCAGATTTTGGCATTTTTAAAAAATTAAAAAAAAAACTCCTAAGGGTGGGATCATGATGATTTTTGTGGTAATTTTTCCAAGAAAAAAATTCAACTAATGATATTAATTGATTGGTAGAATTATTTGAAGTATTCTAATGTGATTTTCATTGAGAAATTTTAAGAATTGCGGTTTCTAGAGCAGATTTTGGCATTTTTAAAAAATTAAAAAAAACTCCCAAAGGTGGGATCATGATGATTTTTGTGGGAATTTTTCCAAGAAAATAATTCAACTAATGATATTAATTGATTGGTAGAATTATTTGAAGTATTCTAATGTGATTTTTATTGAGAAATTTTAAGAATCGCGGTTTCTAGAGCAGATTTTGGCATTTTTAAAAAATTAAAAAAAAAACTCCCAAAGGTGGGATCATGATGATTTTTGTGGGAATTTTTCCAAGAAAATAATTCAACTAATGATATTAATTGATTGGTAGAATTATTTGAAGTATTCTAATGTGATTTTTATTGAGAAATTTTAAGAATCGCGGTTTCTAGAGCAGATTTTGGCATTTTTAAGAAATTAAAAAAAACTCCTAAGGGTGGGATCATGATGATTTTTGTGGTAATTTTTCCAAGAAAAAAATTCAACTAATGATATTAATTGATTGGTAGAATTATTTGAAGTATTCTAATGTGATTTTCATTGAGAAATTTTAAGAATTGCGGTTTCTAGAGCAGATTTTGGCATTTTTAAAAAATTAAAAAAAACTCCCAAGGGTGGGATCATGATGATTTTTGTGGGAATTTTTCCAAGAAAATAATTCAACTAATGATATTAATTGATTGGTATATTTATTTGAAGTATTCTAATGTGATTTTCATTGAGAAATTTTAAGAATTGCGGTTTTTAGAGCAGATTTTGGCATTTTTAAAAAATTAAAAAAAACTCCCAAAGGTGGGATCATGATGATTTTTGGTGAGAATTTTTCCAAGAAAATAATTCAACTAATGATATTAATTGATTGGTAGAATTATTTGAAGTATTCTAATGTGATTTTCATTGAGAAATTTTAAGAATTGCGGTTTCTAGAGCAGATTTTGGCATTTTTAAAAAATTAAAAAAAAAAACTCCTAAGGGTGGGATCATGATGATTTTTGTGGTAATTTTTCCAAGAAAAAAATTCAACTAATGATATTAATTGATTGGTAGAATTATTTGAAGTATTCTAATGTGATTTTCATTGATAAATTTTAAGAATTGCGGTTTCTAGAGCAGATTTTGGCATTTTTAAAAAAATAAAAAACTCCCAAGGGTGGGATCATGATGATTTTTGTGGGAATTTTTCCAAGAAAATAATTCAAATAATGATACTAATTAATTGGTAGAATTATTTGAAGTATTCTAATGTGATTTTCATTGAGAAATTTTAAGAATCGCGGTTTCTAGAGCAAATTTTGGCATTTTTAAAAAATTAAAAAACTCCCAAGGGTGGGATCATGATGAGTTTTGTGGGAATTTTTCCAAGAAAAATTCAACTAATGATATTAATTGATTGATAGAATTATTTGAAGTATTCTAATGTGACTTTCATTGAGAAATTTTAAGAATTGCGGTTTCTAGAGCAGATTTTGGCATTTTTAAAAAATTAAAAAAAAACTCCCAAGGGTGGGATCATGATGATTTTTGTGGGAATTTTTCCAAGAAAAAAATTCAACTAATGATATTAATTGATTGGTAGAATTATTTGAAGTATTCTAATGTGATTTTCATTGAGAAATTTTAAGAATCGCGGTTTCTAGAGCAGATTTTGGCATTTTTAAAAAATTAAAAAACTCCCAAGGGTGGGATCATGATGAGTTTTGGTGGGAATTTTTCCAAGAAAAATTCTACTAATGATATTAATTGATTGGTAGAATTATTTGAAGTATTCTAATGTGATTTTCATTGAGAAATTTTAAGAATTGCGGTGTCTAGAGCAGATTTTGGCATTTTTAAAAAATTAAAAAAAAACTCCCAAGGGTGGGATCATGATGATTTTTGTGGGAATTTTTCCAAGAAAAAAATTGAACTAATGATATTAATTGATTGGTAGAATTATTTGAAGTATTCTAATGTGATTTTCATTGAGAAATTTTAAGAATCGCGGTTTCTAGAGCAGATTTTGGCATTTTTAAAAAATTAAAAAACTCCCAAGGGTGGGATCATGATGATTTTTGTGGGAATTTTTCCAAGAAAAAAATTCAACTAATGATATTAATTGATTGGTAGAATTATTTGAAGTATTCTAATGTGATTTTCATTGAGAAATTTTAAGAATCGCGGTTTCTAGAGCAGATTTTGGCATTTTTAAAAAATTAAAAAACTCCCAAGGGTGGGATCATGATGAGTTTTGGTGGGAATTTTTCCAAGAAAAATTCTACTAATGATATTAATTGATTGGTAGAATTATTTGAAGTATTCTAATGTGATTTTCATTGAGAAATTTTAAGAATTGCGGTTTCTAGAGCTAATGATATTAATTGATTGGTAGAATTATTTGAAGTATTCTAATGTGATTTTCATTGAGAAATTTTAAGAATTGCGGTTTCTAGAGCAGATTTTGGCATTTTTAAAAAATTAAAAAAAAACTCCCAAGGGTGGGATCATGATGATTTTTGTGGGAATTTTTCCAAGAAAAATTCTACTAATGATATTAATTGATTGGTAGAATTATTTGAAGTATTCTAATGTGATTTTCATTGAGAAATTTTAAGAATTGCGGTTTCTAGAGCAGATTTTGGCATTTTTTAAAAATTAAAAAAAAAACTCCTAAGGGTGGGATCATGATGATTTTTGTGGGAATTTTTCCAAGAAAAAAATTCAACTAATGATATTAATTGATTGGTAGAATTATTTGAAGTATTCTAATGTGATTTTCATTGAGAAATTTTAAGAATCGCGGTTTCTAGAGCAGATTTTGGCATTTTTAAAAAATTAAAAAAAAACCTCCCAAGGGTGGGATCATGATGATTTTTGGTGAGAATTTTTCCAAGAAAATAATTCAACTAATGATACTAATTGATTGGTAGAATTATTTGAAGTATTCTAATGTGATTTTCATTGAGAAATTTTAAGAATCGCGGTTTCTAGAGCAGATTTTGGCATTTTTAAAAAATTAAAAAACTCCCAAGGGTGGGATCATGATGAGTTTTGGTGGGAATTTTTCCAAGAAAAATTCTACTAATCATATTAATTGATTGATAGAATTATTTGAAGTATTCTAATGTGATTTTCATTGAGAAATTTTAAGAATCGCGGTTTCTAGAGCAGATTTTGGCATTTTTAAAAAATTAAAAAAAACTCCCAAGGGTGGGGTCATGATGATTTTTGGTGGGAATTTTTCCAAGAAAAAAATTCAACTAATGATATTAATTGATTGGTAGAATTATTTGAAGTATTCTAATGTGATTTTCATTGAGAAATTTTAAGAATTGCGGTTTCTAGAGCAGATTTTGGCATTTTTAAAAAATTAAAAAAACCTCCCAAGGGTGGGGTCATGATGATTTTTGGTGGGAATTTTTCCAAGAAAAAAATTCAACTAATGATATTAATTGATTGGTAGAATTATTTGAAGTATTCTAATGTGATTTTCATTGAGAAATTTTAAGAATTGCGGTGTCTAGAGCAGATTTTGGCATTTTTAAAAAATTAAAAAAAAACTCCCAAGGGTGGGATCATGATGATTTTTGTGGGAATTTTTCCAAGAAAAAAATTCAACTAATGATATTAATTGATTGGTAGAATTATTTGAAGTATTCTAATGTGATTTTCATTGAGAAATTTTAAGAATTGCCGTTTCTAGATCAGATTTTGGCATTTTTAAAAAATTAAAAAAAAAACTCCCAAGGGTGGGATCATGATGATTTTTGTGGGAATTTTTCCAAGAAAAAAATTCAACTAATGATATTAATTGATTGGTAGAATTATTTGAAGTATTCTAATGTGATTTTCATTGAGAAATTTTAAGAATTGCGGTTTCTAGAGCAGATTTTGGCATTTTTAAAAAATTAAAAAAAAAACCTCCCAAAGGTGGGATCATGATGATTTTTGGTGAGAATTTTTCCAAGAAAATAATTCAACTAATGATACTAATTGATTGGTAGAATTATTTGAAGTATTCTAATGTGATTTTCATTGAGAAATTTTAAGAATTCAATTCAATTCAATTTATTGATAAATAAATAGGACAAGCTGTCCTCTGTACAAAGAAAAAAAGAATCGCGGTTTCTAGAGCAGATTTTGGCATTTTTAAAAAATTAAAAAACTCTCAAGGGTGGGATCATGATGAGTTTTGGTGGGAATTTTTCCAAGAAAAATTCAACTAATGATATTAATTGATTGATAGAATTATTTGAAGAATTCTAATGTGATTTTAATTGAGAAATTTTAAGAATTGCGGTTTCTAGAGCAGATTTTGGCATTTTTAAAAAATTAAAAAAAAACTCCCAAGGGTGGGGTCATGATGATTTTTGGTGGGAATTTTTCCAAGAAAAAAATTCAACTAATGATATTAATTGATTGGTAGAATTATTTGAAGTATTCTAATGTGATTTTCATTGAGAAATTTTAAGAATTGCGGTTTCTAGAGCAGATTTTGGCATTTTTAAAAAATTAAAAAAAAACTCCTAAGGGTGGGATCATGTTGATTTTTGTGGTAATTTTTCCAAGAAAAAAATTCAACTAATGATATTAATTGATTGGTATATTTATTTGAAGTATTCTAATGTGATTTTCATTGAGAAATTTTAAGAATTGCGGTTTCTAGAGCAGATTTTGGCATTTTTAAAAAATTAAAAAAAACTCCCAAGGGTGGGATCATGATGATTTTTGTGGGAATTTTTCCAAGAAAATAATTCAACTAATGATATTAATTGATTGGTATATTTATTTGAAGTATTCTAATGTGATTTTCATTGAGAAATTTTAAGAATTGCGGTTTTTAGAGCAGATTTTGGCATTTTTAAAAAATTAAAAAAAAAACTCCCAAAGGTGGGATCATGATGATTTTTGTGGGAATTTTTCCAAGAAAATAATTCAACTAATGATATTAATTGATTGGTAGAATTATTTGAAGTATTCTAATGTGATTCTCATTGAGAAATTTTAAGAATTGCGGTTTCTAGAGCAGATTTTGGCATTTTTAAAAATTTAAAAAAAAAACTCCCAAGGGTGGGGTCATGATGATTTTTGGTGGGAATTTTTCCAAGAAAAAAATTCAACTAATGATATTAATTGATTGGTAGAATTATTTGAAGTATTCTAATGTGATTTTCATTGAGAAATTTTAAGAATTGCGGTTTCTAGAGCAGATTTTGGCATTTTTAAAAAATTAAAAAAAAACTCCTAAGGGTGGGATCATGATGATTTTTGTGGGAATTTTTCCAAGAAAATAATTCAACTAATGATATTAATTGATTGGTATATTTATTTGAAGTATTCTAATGTGATTTTCATTGAGAAATTTTAAGAATTGCGGTTTTTAGAGCAGATTTTGGCATTTTTAAAAAATTAAAAAAAAACTCCCAAAGGTGGGATCATGATGATTTTTGGTGAGAATTTTTCCAAGAAAATAATTCAAATAATGATACTAATTGATTGGTAGAATTATTTGAAGTATTCTAATGTGATTTTCATTGAGAAATTTTAAGAATTGCGGTTTCTAGAGCAGATTTTGGCATTTTTAAAAAATTAAAAAAAAACTCCAAAGGGTGGGATCATGATGATTTTTGTGGTAATTTTTCCAAGAAAAAAATTCAACTAATGATATTAATTGATTGGTAGAATCATTTGAAGTATTCTAATGTGATTTTCATTGAGAAATTTTAAGAATTGCGGTTTCTAGAGCAGATTTTGGCATTTTTAAAAAATTAAAAAAAACTCCCAAGGGTGGGATCATGATGATTTTTGTGGGAATTTTTCCAAGAAAATAACTCAGCTAATGATATTAATTGATTGGTATATTTATTTGAAGTATTCTAATGTGATTTTCATTGAGAAATTTTAAGAATTGCGGTTTTTAGAGCAGATTTTGGCATTTTTAAAAAATTAAAAAAAAACTCCCAAAGGTGGGATCATGATGATTTTTGGTGAGAATTTTTCCAAGAAAATAATTCAAATAATGATACTAATTGATTGGTAGAATTATTTGAAGTATTCTAATGTGATTTTCATTGAGAAATTTTAAGAATCGCGGTTTCTAGAGCAGATTTTGGCATTTTTAAAAAATTAAAAAAAAACTCCCAAGGGTGGGATCATGATGAGTTTTGGTGGGAATTTTTCCAAGAAAAATTCAACTAATGATATTAATTGATTGATAGAATTATTTGAAGTATTCTAATGTGATTTTCATTGAGAAATTTTAAGAATTGCGGTTTCTAGAGCAGATTTTGGCATTTTTAAAAAATTAAAAAAAAACTCCCAAGGGTGGGGTCATGATGATTTTTGGTGGGAATTTTTCCAAGAAAAAAATTCAACTAATGATATTAATTGATTGGTAGAATTATTTGAAGTATTCTAATGTGATTTTCATTGAGAAATTTTAAGAATCGCGGTTTCTAGAGCAGATTTTGGCATTTTTAAAAAATTAAAAAAAAACCTCCCAAGGGTGGGATCATGATGATTTTTGGTGAGAATTTTTCCAAGAAAATAATTCAACTAATGATACTAATTGATTGGTAGAATTATTTGAAGTATTCTAATGTGATTTTCATTGAGAAATTTTAAGAATCGCGGTTTCTAGAGCAGATTTTGGCATTTTTAAAAAATTAAAAAACTCCCAAGGGTGGGATCATGATGAGTTTTGGTGGGAATTTTTCCAAGAAAAATTCAACTAATGATATTAATTGATTGATAGAATTATTTGAAGTATTCTAATGTGATTTTCATTGAGAAATTTTAAGAATTGCGGTTTCTAGAGCAGATTTTGGCATTTTTAAAAAATTAAAAAAAAAAACTCCTAAGGGTGGGGTCATGATGATTTTTGGTGGGAATTTTTCCAAGAAAAAAATTCAACTAATGATATTAATTGATTGGTAGAATTATTTGAAGTATTCTAATGTGATTTTCATTGAGAAATTTTAAGAATTGCGGTTTCTAGAGCAGATTTTGGCATTTTTAAAAAATTAAAAAAAAACTCCTAAGGGTGGGATCATGTTGATTTTTGTGGTAATTTTTCCAAGAAAAAAATTCAACTAATGATATTAATTGATTGGTATATTTATTTGAAGTATTCTAATGTGATTTTCATTGAGAAATTTTAAGAATTGCGGTTTCTAGAGCAGATTTTGGCATTTTTAAAAAATTAAAAAAAACTCCCAAGGGTGGGATCATGATGATTTTTGTGGGAATTTTTCCAAGAAAATAATTCAACTAATGATATTAATTGATTGGTATATTTATTTGAAGTATTCTAATGTGATTTTCATTGAGAAATTTTAAGAATTGCGGTTTTTAGAGCAGATTTTGGCATTTTTAAAAAATTAAAAAAAAAACTCCCAAAGGTGGGATCATGATGATTTTTGTGGGAATTTTTCCAAGAAAATAATTCAACTAATGATATTAATTGATTGGTAGAATTATTTGAAGTATTCTAATGTGATTCTCATTGAGAAATTTTAAGAATTGCGGTTTCTAGAGCAGATTTTGGCATTTTTAAAAATTTAAAAAAAAAAACTCCCAAGGGTGGGGTCATGATGATTTTTGGTGGGAATTTTTCCAAGAAAAAAATTCAACTAATGATATTAATTGATTGGTATATTTATTTGAAGTATTCTAATGTGATTTTCATTGAGAAATTTTAAGAATTGCGGTTTCTAGAGCAGATTTTGGCATTTTTAAAAAATTAAAAAAAAACTCCTAAGGGTGGGATCATGATGATTTTTGTGGGAATTTTTCCAAGAAAATAATTCAACTAATGATATTAATTGATTGGTATATTTATTTGAAGTATTCTAATGTGATTTTCATTGAGAAATTTTAAGAATTGCGGTTTTTAGAGCAGATTTTGGCATTTTTAAAAAATTAAAAAAAAACTCCCAAAGGTGGGATCATGATGATTTTTGGTGAGAATTTTTCCAAGAAAATAATTCAAATAATGATACTAATTGATTGGTAGAATTATTTGAAGTATTCTAATGTGATTTTCATTGAGAAATTTTAAGAATTGCGGTTTCTAGAGCAGATTTTGGCATTTTTAAAAAATTAAAAAAAAACTCCAAAGGGTGGGATCATGATGATTTTTGTGGTAATTTTTCCAAGAAAAAAATTCAACTAATGATATTAATTGATTGGTAGAATCATTTGAAGTATTCTAATGTGATTTTCATTGAGAAATTTTAAGAATTGCGGTTTCTAGAGCAGATTTTGGCATTTTTAAAAAATTAAAAAAAACTCCCAAGGGTGGGATCATGATGATTTTTGTGGGAATTTTTCCAAGAAAATAATTCAACTAATGATATTAATTGATTGGTATATTTATTTGAAGTATTCTAATGTGATTTTCATTGAGAAATTTTAAGAATTGCGGTTTTTAGAGCAGATTTTGGCATTTTTAAAAAATTAAAAAAAAACTCCCAAAGGTGGGATCATGATGATTTTTGGTGAGAATTTTTCCAAGAAAATAATTCAAATAATGATACTAATTGATTGGTAGAATTATTTGAAGTATTCTAATGTGATTTTCATTGAGAAATTTTAAGAATTGCGGTTTCTAGAGCAGATTTTGGCATTTTTAAAAAATTAAAAAAAAACTCCTAAGGGTGGGATCATGTTGATTTTTGTGGTAATTTTTCCAAGAAAAAAATTCAACTAATGATATTAATTGATTGGTATATTTATTTGAAGTATTCTAATGTGATTTTCATTGAGAAATTTTAAGAATTGCGGTTTCTAGAGCAGATTTTGGCATTTTTAAAAAATTAAAAAAAACTCCCAAGGGTGGGATCATGATGATTTTTGTGGGAATTTTTCCAAGAAAATAATTCAACTAATGATATTAATTGATTGGTATATTTATTTGAAGTATTCTAATGTGATTTTCATTGAGAAATTTTAAGAATTGCGGTTTTTAGAGCAGATTTTGGCATTTTTAAAAAATTAAAAAAAAACTCCCAAAGGTGGGATCATGATGATTTTTGGTGAGAATTTTTCCAAGAAAATAATTCAAATAATGATACTAATTGATTGGTAGAATTATTTGAAGTATTCTAATGTGATTTTCATTGAGAAATTTTAAGAATCGCGGTTTCTAGAGCAGATTTTGGCATTTTTAAAAAATTAAAAAAAAACTCCCAAGGGTGGGATCATGATGAGTTTTGGTGGGAATTTTTCCAAGAAAAATTCAACTAATGATATTAATTGATTGGTAGAATTATTTGAAGTATTCTAATGTGATTTTCATTGAGAAATTTTAAGAATCGCGGTTTCTAGAGCAGATTTTGGCATTTTTAAAAAATTAAAAAAAAACCTCCCAAGGGTGGGATCATGATGATTTTTGGTGAGAATTTTTCCAAGAAAATAATTCAACTAATGATACTAATTGATTGGTAGAATTATTTGAAGTATTCTAATGTGATTTTCATTGAGAAATTTTAAGAATCGCGGTTTCTAGAGCAGATTTTGGCATTTTTAAAAAATTAAAAAACTCCCAAGGGTGGGATCATGATGAGTTTTGGTGGGAATTTTTCCAAGAAAAATTCAACTAATGATATTAATTGATTGATAGAATTATTTGAAGTATTCTAATGTGATTTTCATTGAGAAATTTTAAGAATTGCGGTTTCTAGAGCAGATTTTGGCATTTTTAAAAAATTAAAAAAAACTCCCAAGGGTGGGGTCATGATGATTTTTGGTGGGAATTTTTCCAAGAAAAAAATTCAACTAATGATATTAATTGATTGGTAGAATTATTTGAAGTATTCTAATGTGATTTTCATTGAGAAATTTTAAGAATTGCGGTTTCTAGAGCAGATTTTGGCATTTTTAGAAAATTAAAAAAAAAACTCCTAAGGGTGGGATCATGATGATTTTTGTGGTAATTTTTCCAAGAAAATAATTCAACTAATGATATTAATTGATTGGTAGAATTATTTGAAGTATTCTAATGTGATTTTTATTGAGAAATTTCAAGAGTCGCGGTTTCTAGAGCAGATTTTGGTATTTTTAAGAAATTAAAAAAAAAACTCCTAAGGGTGGGATCATGATGATTTTTGTGGTAATTTTTCCAAGAAAAAAATTCAACTAATGATATTAATTGATTGGTAGAATTATTTGAAGTATTCTAATGTGATTTTCATTGAGAAATTTTAAGAATTGCGGTTTCTAGAGCAGATTTTGGCATTTTTAAAAAATTAAAAAAAAACTCCTAAGGGTGGGATCATGTTGATTTTTGTGGTAATTTTTCCAAGAAAAAAATTCAACTAATGATATTAATTGATTGGTATATTTATTTGAAGTATTCTAATGTGATTTTCATTGAGAAATTTTAAGAATTGCGGTTTCTAGAGCAGATTTTGGCATTTTTAAAAAATTAAAAAAAACTCCCAAGGGTGGGATCATGATGATTTTTGTGGGAATTTTTCCAAGAAAATAATTCAACTAATGATATTAATTGATTGGTATATTTATTTGAAGTATTCTAATGTGATTTTCATTGAGAAATTTTAAGAATTGCGGTTTTTAGAGCAGATTTTGGCATTTTTAAAAAATTAAAAAAAAAACTCCCAAAGGTGGGATCATGATGATTTTTGTGGGAATTTTTCCAAGAAAATAATTCAACTAATGATATTAATTGATTGGTAGAATTATTTGAAGTATTCTAATGTGATTCTCATTGAGAAATTTTAAGAATTGCGGTTTCTAGAGCAGATTTTGGCATTTTTAAAAATTTAAAAAAAAAAACTCCCAAGGGTGGGGTCATGATGATTTTTGGTGGGAATTTTTCCAAGAAAAAAATTCAACTAATGATATTAATTGATTGGTAGAATTATTTGAAGTATTCTAATGTGATTTTCATTGAGAAATTTTAAGAATTGCGGTTTCTAGAGCAGATTTTGGCATTTTTAAAAAATTAAAAAAAAACTCCTAAGGGTGGGATCATGATGATTTTTGTGGGAATTTTTCCAAGAAAATAATTCAACTAATGATATTAATTGATTGGTATATTTATTTGAAGTATTCTAATGTGATTTTCATTGAGAAATTTTAAGAATTGCGGTTTTTAGAGCAGATTTTGGCATTTTTAAAAAATTAAAAAAAAACTCCCAAAGGTGGGATCATGATGATTTTTGGTGAGAATTTTTCCAAGAAAATAATTCAAATAATGATACTAATTGATTGGTAGAATTATTTGAAGTATTCTAATGTGATTTTCATTGAGAAATTTTAAGAATTGCGGTTTCTAGAGCAGATTTTGGCATTTTTAAAAAATTAAAAAAAAAACTACAAAGGGTGGGATCATGATGATTTTTGTGGTAATTTTTCCAAGAAAAAAATTCAACTAATGATATTAATTGATTGGTAGAATCATTTGAAGTATTCTAATGTGATTTTCATTGAGAAATTTTAAGAATTGCGGTTTCTAGAGCAGATTTTGGCATTTTTAAAAAATTAAAAAAAACTCCCAAGGGTGGGATCATGATGATTTTTGTGGGAATTTTTCCAAGAAAATAATTCAACTAATGATATTAATTGATTGGTATATTTATTTGAAGTATTCTAATGTGATTTTCATTGAGAAATTTTAAGAATTGCGGTTTTTAGAGCAGATTTTGGCATTTTTAAAAAATTAAAAAAAAACTCCCAAAGGTGGGATCATGATGATTTTTGGTGAGAATTTTTCCAAGAAAATAATTCAAATAATGATACTAATTGATTGGTAGAATTATTTGAAGTATTCTAATGTGATTTTCATTGAGAAATTTTAAGAATCGCGGTTTCTAGAGCAGATTTTGGCATTTTTAAAAAATTAAAAAAAAACTCCCAAGGGTGGGATCATGATGAGTTTTGGTGGGAATTTTTCCAAGAAAAATTCAACTAATGATATTAATTGATTGATAGAATTATTTGAAGTATTCTAATGTGATTTTCATTGAGAAATTTTAAGAATTGCGGTTTCTAGAGCAGATTTTGGCATTTTTAAAAAATTAAAAAAAAACTCCCAAGGGTGGGGTCATGATGATTTTTGGTGGGAATTTTTCCAAGAAAAAAATTCAACTAATGATATTAATTGATTGGTAGAATTATTTGAAGTATTCTAATGTGATTTTCATTGAGAAATTTTAAGAATCGCGGTTTCTAGAGCAGATTTTGGCATTTTTAAAAAATTAAAAAAAAACCTCCCAAGGGTGGGATCATGATGATTTTTGGTGAGAATTTTTCCAAGAAAATAATTCAACTAATGATACTAATTGATTGGTAGAATTATTTGAAGTATTCTAATGTGATTTTCATTGAGAAATTTTAAGAATTGCGGTTTCTAGAGCAGATTTTGGCATTTTTAAAAAATTAAAAAACTCCCAAGGGTGGGATCATGATGAGTTTTGGTGGGAATTTTTCCAAGAAAAATTCAACTAATGATATTAATTGATTGATAGAATTATTTGAAGTATTCTAATGTGATTTTCATTGAGAAATTTTAAGAATTGCGGTTTCTAGAGCAGATTTTGGCATTTTTAAAAAATTAAAAAAAACTCCCAAGGGTGGGGTCATGATGATTTTTGGTGGGAATTTTTCCAAGAAAAAAATTCAACTAATGATATTAATTGATTGGTAGAATTATTTGAAGTATTCTAATGTGATTTTCATTGAGAAATTTTAAGAATTGCGGTTTCTAGAGCAGATTTTGGCATTTTTAGAAAATTAAAAAAAAAACTCCTAAGGGTGGGATCATGATGATTTTTGTGGTAATTTTTCCAAGAAAATAATTCAACTAATGATATTAATTGATTGGTAGAATTATTTGAAGTATTCTAATGTGATTTTTATTGAGAAATTTCAAGAGTCGCGGTTTCTAGAGCAGATTTTGGTATTTTTAAGAAATTAAAAAAAAAACTCCTAAGGGTGGGATCATGATGATTTTTGTGGTAATTTTTCCAAGAAAAAAATTCAACTAATGATATTAATTGATTGGTAGAATTATTTGAAGTATTCTAATGTGATTTTCATTGAGAAATTTTAAGAATTGCGGTTTCTAGAGCAGATTTTGGCATTTTTAAAAAATTAAAAAAAAACTCCTAAGGGTGGGATCATGATGATTTTTGTGGTAATTTTTCCAAGAAAAAAATTCAACTAATGATATTAATTGATTGGTAGAATTATTTGAAGTATTCTAATGTGATTTTCATTGAGAAATTTTAAGAATTGCGGCTTCCAGAGCAGATTTTGGCATTTTTAAAAAATTAAAAAAAAAACTCCTAAGGGTGGGATCATGATGATTTTTGTGGGAATTTTTCCAAGAAAATAATTCAAATAATGATACTAGTTGATTGGTAGAATTATTTGAAGTATTCTAATGTGATTTTCATTGAGAAATTTTAAGAATCGCGGTTTCTAGAGTAGATTTTGGCATTTTTAAAATATTAAAAAAAAACTCCCAAGGGTGGGATCATGATGAGTTTTGGTGGGAATTTTTCCAAGAAAAATTCAACTAATGATATTAATTGATTGATAGAATTATTTGAAGTATTCTAATGTGACTTTCATTGAGAAATTTTAAGAATTGCGGTTTCTAGAGCAGATTTTGGCATTTTTAAAAAATTAAAAAAAAACTCCCAAGGGTAGGGTCATGATGATTTTTGTGGGAATTTTTCCAAGAAAAAAATTCAACTAATGATATTAATTGATTGGTAGAATTATTTGAAGTATTCTAATGTGATTTTCATTGAGAAATTTTAAGAATCGCGGTTTCTAGAGCAGATTTTGGCATTTTTAAAAAATTAAAAAAAAACCTCCCAAGGGTGGGATCATGATGATTTTTGGTGAGAATTTTTCCGAAAAAATAATTCAACTAATGATACTAATTGATTGGTAGAATTATTTGAAGTATTCTAATGTGATTTTCATTGAGAAATTTTAAGAATCGCGGTTTCTAGAGCAGATTTTGGCATTTTTAAAAAATTAAAAAACTCCCAAGGGTGGGATCATGATGAGTTTTGGTGGGAATTTTTCCAAGAAAAATTCAACTAATGATATTAATTGATTGATAGAATTATTTGAAGTATTCTAATGTGATTTTCATTGAGAAATTTTAAGAATCGCGGTTTCTAGAGCAGATTTTGGCATTTTTAAAAAATTAAAAAAAACTCCCAAGGGTGGGGTCATGATGATTTTTGGTGGGAATTTTTCCAAGAAAAAAATTCAACTAATGATATTAATTGATTGGTAGAATTATTTGAAGTATTCTAATGTGATTTTCATTGAGAAATTTTAAGAATTGCGGTTTCTAGAGCAGATTTTGGCATTTTTAAAAAATTAAAAAAACCTCCCAAAGGTGGGGTCATGATGATTCTTGGTGGGAATTTTTCCAAGAAAAAAATTCAACTAATGATATTAATTGATTGGTAGAATTATTTGAAGTATTCTAATGTGATTTTCATTGAGAAATTTTAAGAATTGCGGTGTCTAGAGCAGATTTTGGCATTTTTAAAAAATTAAAAAAAAACTCCCAAGGGTGGGATCATGATGATTTTTGTGGGAATTTTTCCAAGAAAAAAATTCAACTAATGATATTAATTGATTGGTAGAATTATTTGAAGTATTCTAATGTGATTTTCATTGAGAAATTTTAAGAATTGCGGTTTCTAGAGCAGATTTTGGCATTTTTAAAAAATTAAAAAAAAACTCCCAAGGGTGGGATCATGATGATTTTTGTGGGAATTTTTCCAAGAAAAAAATTCAACTAATGATATTAATTGATTGGTAGAATTATTTGAAGTATTCTAATGTGATTTTCATTGAGAAATTTTAAGAATTGCGGTTTCTAGAGCAGATTTTGGCATTTTTAAAAAATTAAAAAAAAAAAACCTCCCAAGGGTGGGATCATGATGATTTTTGGTGGGAATTTTTCCAAGAAAAAAATTCAACTAATGATATTAATTGATTGGTAGAATTATTTGAAGTATTCTAATGTGATTTTCATTGAGAAATTTTAAGAATCGCGGTTTCTAGAGCAGATTTTGGCATTTTTAAAAAATTAAAAAACTCCCAAGGGCGGGATCATGATGAGTTTTGGTGGGAATTTTTCCAAGAAAAATTCAACTAATGATATTAATTGATTGATAGAATTATTTGAAGTATTCTAATGTGATTTTCATTGAGAAATTTTAAGAATTGCGGTTTCTAGAGCAGATTTTGGCATTTTTAAAAAATTAAAAAAAAACTCCCAAGGGTGGGGTCATGATGATTTTTGGTGGGAATTTTTCCAAGAAAAAAATTCAACTAATGATATTAATTGATTGGTAGAATTATTTGAAGTATTCTAATGTGATTTTCATTGAGAAATTTTAAGAATTGCGGTTTCTAGAGCAGATTTTGGCATTTTTAAAAAATTAAAAAAAAACTCCTAAGGGTGGGATCATGATGATTTTTGTGGTAATTTTTCCAAGAAAAAAATTCAGCTAATGATATTAATTGATTGGTAGAATTATTTGAAGTATTCTAATGTGATTTTCATTGAGAAATTTTAAGAATTGCGGTTTCTAGAGCAGATTTTGGCATTTTTAAAAAATTAAAAAAAAACTCCCAAGGGTGGGATCATGATGATTTTTGTGGGAATTTTTCCAAGAAAATAATTCAACTAATGATATTAATTGATTGGTATATTTATTTGAAGTATTCTAATGTGATTTTCATTGAGAAATTTTAAGAATTGCGGTTTTTAGAGCAGATTTTGGCATTTTTAAAAAATTAAAAAAAAAAAACTCCCAAAGGTGGGATCATGATGATTTTTGTGGGAATTTTTCCAAGAAAATAATTCAACTAATGATATTAATTGATTGGTAGAATTATTTGAAGTATTCTAATGTGATTTTTATTGAGAAATTTTAAGAATCGCGGTTTCTAGAGCAGATTTTGGCATTTTTAAAAAATTAAAAAAAAACTCCTAAGGGTGGGATCATGATGATTTTTGTGGTAATTTTTCCAAGAAAAAAATTCAACTAATGATATTAATTGATTGGTAGAATCATTTGAAGTATTCTAATGTGATTTTCATTGAGAAATTTTAAGAATTGCGGTTTCTAGAGCAGATTTTGGCATTTTTAAAAAATTAAAAAAAACTCCCAAGGGTGGGATCATGATGATTTTTGTGGGAATTTTTCCAAGAAAATAATTCAACTAATGATATTAATTGATTGGTATATTTATTTGAAGTATTCTAATGTGATTTTCATTGAGAAATTTTAAGAATTGCGGTTTTTAGAGCAGATTTTGGCATTTTTTAAAAATTAAAAAAAAACTCCCAAAGGTGGGATCATGATGATTTTTGGTGAGAATTTTTCCAAGAAAATAATTCAAATAATGATACTAATTGATTGGTAGAATTATTTGAAGTATTCTAATGTGATTTTCATTGAGAAATTTTAAGAATCGCGGTTTCTAGAGCAGATTTTGGCATTTTTAAAAAATTAAAAAAAAACTCCCAAGGGTGGGGTCATGATGAGTTTTGGTGGGAATTTTTCCAAGAAAAATTCAACTAATGATATTAATTGATTGGTAGAATTATTTGAAGTATTCTAATGTGATTTTCATTGAGAAATTTTAAGAATTGCGGTTTCTAGAGCAGATTTTGGCATTTTTAAAAAATTAAAAAAAAACCTCCCAAGGGTAGGATCATGATGATTTTTGGTGAGAATTTTTCCAAGAAAAAAATTCAACTAATGATATTAATTGATTGGTAGAATTATTTGAAGTATTCTAATGTGATTTTCATTGAGAAATTTTAAGAATTGCGGTTTCTAGAGCAGATTTTGGCATTTTTAAAAAATTAAAAAAAACCTCCCAAGGGTGGGATCATGATGATTTTTGTGGGAATTTTTCCAAGAAAAAAATTCAACTAATGATATTAATTGATTGGTAGAATTATTTGAAGTATTCTAATGTGATTTTCATTGAGAAATTTAAAGAATTGCGGTTTCTAGAGCAGATTTTGGCATTTTTAAAAAATTAAAAAAAAACTCCCAAAGGTGGGATCATGATGATTTTTGGTGAGAATTTTTCCAAGAAAATAATTCAAATAATGATGCTAATTGATTGGTAGAATTATTTGAAGTATTCTAATGTGATTTTCATTGAGAAATTTTAAGAATCGCGGTTTCTAGAGCAGATTTTGGCATTTTTAAAAAATTAAAAAAAAACTCCCAAGGGTGGGATCATGATGAGTTTTGGTGGGAATTTTTCCAAGAAAAATTCAACTAATGATATTAATTGATTGGTAGATTTATTTGAAGTATTCTAATGTGATTTTCATTGAGAAATTTTAAGAATTGCGGTTTCTAGAGCAGATTTTGGCATTTTTAAAAAATTAAAAAAAACTCCCAAGGGTGGGGTCATGATGATTTTTGGTGGGAATTTTTCCAAGAAAAAAATTCAACTAATGATATTAATTGATTGGTAGAATTATTTGAAGTATTCTAATGTGATTTTCATTGAGAAATTTTAAGAATTGCGGTTTCTAGAGCAGATTTTGGCATTTTTAAAAAATTAAAAAAAACCTCCCAAGGGTGGGATCATGATGATTTTTGGTGAGAATTTTTCCAAGAAAATAATTCAACTAATGATACTAATTGATTGGTAGAATTATTTGAAGTATTCTAATGTGATTTTCATTGAGAAATTTTAAGAATCGCGGTTTCTAGAGCAGATTTTGGCATTTTTAAAAAATTAAAAAACTCCCAAGGGTGGGATCATGATGAGTTTTGGTGGGAATTTTTCCAAGAAAAATTCAACTAATGATATTAATTGATTGATAGAATTATTTGAAGTATTCTAATGTGATTTTCATTGAGAAATTTTAAGAATTGCGGTTTCTAGAGCAGATTTTGGCATTTTTAAAAAATTAAAAAAAACTCCCAAGGGTGGGGTCATGATGATTTTTGGTGGGAATTTTTCCAAGAAAAAAATTCAACTAATGATATTAATTGATTGGTAGAATTATTTGAAGTATTCTAATGTGATTTTCATTGAGAAATTTTAAGAATTGCGGTTTCTAGAGCAGATTTTGGCATTTTTAGAAAATTAAAAAAAAACTCCTAAGGGTGGGATCATGATGATTTTTGTGGTAATTTTTCCAAGAAAAAAATTCAACTAATGATATTAATTGATTGGTAGAATTATTTGAAGTATTCTAATGTGATTCTCATTGAGAAATTTTAAGAATTGCGGCTTCTAGAGCAGATTTTGGCATTTTTAAAAATTAAAAAAAAAAACCTCCCAAGGGTGGGATCATGATGATTTTTGGTGGGAATTTTTCCAAGAAAAATTCAACTAATGATATTAATTGATTGATAGAATTATTTGAAGTATTCTAATGTGATTTTCATTGAGAAATTTTAAGAATCGCGGTTTCTAGAGCAGATTTTGGCATTTTTAAAAAATTAAAAAAAACTCCCAAGGGTGGGGTCATGATGATTTTTGTGGGAATTTTTCCAAGAAAAAAATTCAACTAATGTTATTAATTGATTGGTAGAATTATTTGAAGTATTCTAATGTGATTTTCATTGAGAAATTTTAAGAATTGCGGCTTCTAGAGCAGATTTTGGCATTTTTAAAAATTAAAAAAAAAACCTCCCAAGGGTGGGATCATGATGATTTTTGGTGGGAATTTTTCCAAGAAAAATTCAACTAATGATATTAATTGATTGATAGAATTATTTGAAGTATTCTAATGTGATTTTCATTGAGAAATTTTAAGAATCGCGGTTTCTAG
This sequence comes from Phlebotomus papatasi, assembly GCF_024763615.1. Lineage (NCBI taxonomy): Eukaryota > Metazoa > Arthropoda > Insecta > Diptera > Psychodidae > Phlebotomus > Phlebotomus papatasi. The sequence continues at coordinate 144,723 of NW_026604475.1, forward strand.
AGCAGATTTTGGCATTTTTAAAAAATTAAAAAAAACTCCCAAGGGTGGGGTCATGATGATTTTTGGTGGGAATTTTTCCAAGAAAAAAATTCAACTAATGATATTAATTGATTGGTAGAATTATTTGAAGTATTCTAATGTGATTTTCATTGAGAAATTTTAAGAATTGCGGTGTCTAGAGCGGATTTTGGCATTTTTAAAAAATTAAAAAAAAACTCCCAAGGGTGGGATCATGATGATTTTTGTGGGAATTTTTCCAAGAAAAAAATTCAACTAATGATATTAATTGATTGGTAGAATTATTTGAAGTATTCTAATGTGATTTTCATTGAGAAATTTAAAGAATTGCTGTTTCTAGAGCAGATTTTGGCATTTTTAAAAAATAAAAAAAAAACTCCCAAGGGTGGGGTCATGATGATTTTTGGTGGGAATTTTTCCAAGAAAAAAATTCAACTAATGATATTAATTGATTGGTAGAATTATTTGAAGTATTCTAATGTGATTTTCATTGAGAAATTTTAAGAATTGCGGTTTCTAGAGCAGATTTTGGCATTTTTAAAAAATTAAAAAAAAAAACCTCCCAAGGGTGGGATCATGATGATTTTTGGTGAGAATTTTTCCAAGAAAATAATTCAACTAATGATACTAATTGATTGGTAGAATTATTTGAAGTATTCTAATGTGATTTTCATTGAGAAATTTTAAGAATCGCGGTTTCTAGAGCAGATTTTGGCATTTTTAAAAAATTAAAAAACTCCCAAGGGTGGGATCATGATGAGTTTTGGTGGGAATTTTTCCAAGAAAAATTCAACTAATGATATTAATTGATTGATAGAATTATTTGAAGTATTCTAATGTGATTTTCATTGAGAAATTTTAAGAATTGCGGTTTCTAGAGCAGATTTTGGCATTTTTAAAAAATTAAAAAAAAACTCCCAAGGGTGGGATCATGATGATTTTTGTGGGAATTTTTCCAAGAAAATAATTCAACTAATGATATTAATTGATTGGTAGAATTATTTGAAGTATTCTAATGTGATTTTTATTGAGAAATTTTAAGAATCGCGGTTTCTAGAGCAGATTTTGGCATTTTTAAAAAATTAAAAAAAAACTCCTAAGGGTGGGATCATGATGATTTTTGTGGTAATTTTTCCAAGAAAAAAATTCAACTAATGATATTAATTGATTGGTAGAATTATTTGAAGTATTCTAATGTGATTTTCATTGAGAAATTTTAAGAATTGCGGTTTCTAGAGCAGATTTTGGCATTTTTAAAAAATTAAAAAAAACTCCCAAGGGTGGGATCATGATGATTTTTGTGGGAATTTTTCCAAGAAAATAATTCAACTAATGATATTAATTGATTGGTATATTTATTTGAAGTATTCTAATGTGATTTTCATTGAGAAATTTTAAGAATTGCGGTTTTTAGAGCAGATTTTGGCATTTTTAAAAAATTAAAAAAAAAACTCCCAAAGGTGGGATCATGATGATTTTTGTGGGAATTTTTCCAAGAAAATAATTCAACTAATGATATTAATTGATTGGTAGAATTATTTGAAGTATTCTAATGTGATTTTTATTGAGAAATTTTAAGAATCGCGGTTTCCAGAGCAGATTTTGGCATTTTTAAAAAATTAAAAAAAAACTCCTAAGGGTGGGATCATGATGATTTTTGTGGTAATTTTTCCAAGAAAAAAATTCAACTAATGATATTAATTGATTGGTAGAATTATTTGAAGTATTCTAATGTGATTTTCATTGAGAAATTTTAAGAATTGCGGTTTCTAGAGCAGATTTTGGCATTTTTAAAAAATTAAAAAAAACTCCCAAGGGTGGGATCATGATGATTTTTGTGGGAATTTTTCCAAGAAAATAATTCAACTAATGATATTAATTGTTTGGTATATTTATTTGAAGTATTCTAATGTGATTTTCATTGAGAAATTTTAAGAATTGCGGTTTTTAGAGCAGATTTTGGCATTTTTAAAAAATTAAAAAAAAAAACTCCCAAAGGTGGGATCATGATGATTTTTGTGGGAATTTTTCCAAGAAAATAATTCAACTAATGATATTAATTGATTGGTAGAATTATTTGAAGTATTCTAATGTGATTTTTATTGAGAAATTTTAAGAATCGCGGTTTCTAGAGCAGATTTTGGCATTTTTAAAAAATTAAAAAAAAACTCCTAAGGGTGGGATCATGATGATTTTTGTGGTAATTTTTCCAAGAAAAAAATTCAACTAATGATATTAATTGATTGGTAGAATCATTTGAAGTATTCTAATGTGATTTTCATTGAGAAATTTTAAGAATTGCGGTTTCTAGAGCAGATTTTGGCATTTTTAAAAAATTAAAAAAAACTCCCAAGGGTGGGATCATGATGATTTTTGTGGGAATTTTTCCAAGAAAATAATTCAACTAATGATATTAATTGATTGGTATATTTATTTGAAGTATTCTAATGTGATTTTCATTGAGAAATTTTAAGAATTGCGGTTTTTAGAGCAGATTTTGGCATTTTTAAAAAATTAAAAAAAAAACTCCCAAAGGTGGGATCATGATGATTTTTGGTGAGAATTTTTCCAAGAAAATAATTCAAATAATGATACTAATTGATTGGTAGAATTATTTGAAGTATTCTAATGTGATTTTCATTGAGAAATTTTAAGAATCGCGGTTTCTAGAGCAGATTTTGGCATTTTTAAAAAATTAAAAAAAAACTCCCAAGGGTGGGATCATGATGAGTTTTGGTGGGAATTTTTCCAAGAAAAATTCAACTAATGATATTAGTTGCTTGATAGAATTATTTGAAGTATTCTAATGTGATTTTCATTGAGAAATTTTAAGAATTGCGGTTTCTAGAGCAGATTTTGGCATTTTTAAAAAATTAAAAAAAACTCCCAAGGGTGGGGTCATGATGATTTTTGGTGGGAATTTTTCCAAGAAAAAAATTCAACTAATGATATTAATTGATTGGTAGAATTATTTGAAGTATTCTAATGTGATTTTCATTGAGAAATTTTAAGAATCGCGGTTTCTAGAGCAGATTTTGGCATTTTTAAAAAATTAAAAAAAAACCTCCCAAGGGTGGGATCATGATGATTTTTGGTGAGAACTTTTCCAAGAAAATAATTCAACTAATGATACTAATTGATTGGTAGAATTATTTGAAGTATTCTAATGTGATTTTCATTGAGAAATTTTAAGAATCGCGGTTTCTAGAGCAGATTTTGGCATTTTTAAAAAATTAAAAAACTCCCAAGGGTGGGATCATGATGAGTTTTGGTGGGAATTTTTCCAAGAAAAATTCAACTAATGATATTAATTGATTGATAGAATTATTTGAAGTATTCTAATGTGATTTTCATTGAGAAATTTTAAGAATTGCGGTTTCTAGAGCAGATTTTGGCATTTTTAAAAAATTAAAAAAAAAACCTCCCAAGGGTGGGATCATGATGATTTTTGGTGAGAATTTTTCCAAGAAAATAATTCAACTAATGATACTAATTGATTGGTAGAATTATTTGAAGTATTCTAATGTGATTTTCATTGAGAAATTTTAAGAATCGCGGTTTCTAGAGCAGATTTTGGCATTTTTAAAAAATTAAAAAACTCCCAAGGGTGGGATCATGATGAGTTTTGGTGGGAATTTTTCCAAGAAAAATTCAACTAATGATATTAATTGATTGATAGAATTATTTGAAGTATTCTAATGTGATTTTCATTGAGAAATTTTAAGAATTGCGGTTTCTAGAGCAGATTTTGGCATTTTTAAAAAATTAAAAAAAAACTCCCAAGGGTGGGATCATGATGATTTTTGTGGGAATTTTTCCAAGAAAATAATTCAACTAATGATATTAATTGATTGGTAGAATTATTTGAAGTATTCTAATGTGATTTTTATTGAGAAATTTTAAGAATCGCGGTTTCTAGAGCAGATTTTGGCATTTTTAAAAAATTAAAAAAAAACTCCTAAGGGTGGGATCATGATGATTTTTGTGGTAATTTTTCCAAGAAAAAAATTCAACTAATGATATTAATTGATTGGTAGAATTATTTGAAGTATTCTAATGTGATTTTCATTGAGAAATTTTAAGAATTGCGGTTTCTAGAGCAGATTTTGGCATTTTTAAAAAATTAAAAAAAACTCCCAAGGGTGGGATCATGATGATTTTTGTGGGAATTTTTCCAAGAAAATAATTCAACTAATGATATTAATTGATTGGTATATTTATTTGAAGTATTCTAATGTGATTTTCATTGAGAAATTTTAAGAATTGCGGTTTTTAGAGCAGATTTTGGCATTTTTAAAAAATTAAAAAAAAAAACTCCCAAAGGTGGGATCATGATGATTTTTGTGGGAATTTTTCCAAGAAAATAATTCAACTAATGATATTAATTGATTGGTAGAATTATTTGAAGTATTCTAATGTGATTTTTATTGAGAAATTTTAAGAATCGCGGTTTCCAGAGCAGATTTTGGCATTTTTAAAAAATTAAAAAAAAACTCCTAAGGGTGGGATCATGATGATTTTTGTGGTAATTTTTCCAAGAAAAAAATTCAACTAATGATATTAATTGATTGGTAGAATTATTTGAAGTATTCTAATGTGATTTTCATTGAGAAATTTTAAGAATTGCGGTTTCTAGAGCAGATTTTGGCATTTTTAAAAAATTAAAAAAAACTCCCAAGGGTGGGATCATGATGATTTTTGTGGGAATTTTTCCAAGAAAATAATTCAACTAATGATATTAATTGTTTGGTATATTTATTTGAAGTATTCTAATGTGATTTTCATTGAGAAATTTTAAGAATTGCGGTTTTTAGAGCAGATTTTGGCATTTTTAAAAAATTAAAAAAAAAACTCCTAAGGGTGGGATCATGATGATTTTTGTGGGAATTTTTCCAAGAAAATAATTCAACTAATGATATTAATTGATTGGTAGAATTATTTGAAGTATTCTAATGTGATTTTTATTGAGAAATTTTAAGAATCGCGGTTTCTAGAGCAGATTTTGGCATTTTTAAAAAATTAAAAAAAAACTCCTAAGGGTGGGATCATGATGATTTTTGTGGTAATTTTTCCAAGAAAAAAATTCAACTAATGATATTAATTGATTGGTAGAATCATTTGAAGTATTCTAATGTGATTTTCATTGAGAAATTTTAAGAATTGCGGTTTCTAGAGCAGATTTTGGCATTTTTAAAAAATTAAAAAAAACTCCCAAGGGTGGGATCATGATGATTTTTGTGGGAATTTTTCCAAGAAAATAATTCAACTAATGATATTAATTGATTGGTATATTTATTTGAAGTATTCTAATGTGATTTTCATTGAGAAATTTTAAGAATCGCGGTTTTTAGAGCAGATTTTGGCATTTTTAAAAAATTAAAAAAAAAACTCCCAAAGGTGGGATCATGATGATTTTTGGTGAGAATTTTTCCAAGAAAATAATTCAAATAATGATACTAATTGATTGGTAGAATTATTTGAAGTATTCTAATGTGATTTTCATTGAGAAATTTTAAGAATCGCGGTTTCTAGAGCAGATTTTGGCATTTTTAAAAAATTAAAAAAAAACTCCCAAGGGTGGGATCATGATGAGTTTTGGTGGGAATTTTTCCAAGAAAAATTCAACTAATGATATTAATTGATTGATAGAATTATTTGAAGTATTCTAATGTGATTTTCATTGAGAAATTTTAAGAATTGCGGTTTCTAGAGCAGATTTTGGCATTTTTAAAAAATTAAAAAAAACTCCCAAGGGTGGGGTCATGATGATTTTTGGTGGGAATTTTTCCAAGAAAAAAATTCAACTAATGATATTAATTGATTGGTAGAATTATTTGAAGTATTCTAATGTGATTTTCATTGAGAAATTTTAAGAATCGCGGTTTCTAGAGCAGATTTTGGCATTTTTAAAAAATTAAAAAAAAAACCTCCCAAGGGTGGGATCATGATGATTTTTGGTGAGAACTTTTCCAAGAAAATAATTCAACTAATGATACTAATTGATTGGTAGAATTATTTGGAGTATTCTAATGTGATTTTCATTGAGAAATTTTAAGAATCGCGGTTTCTAGAGCAGATTTTGGCATTTTTAAAAAATTAAAAAACTCCCAAGGGTGGGATCATGATGAGTTTTGGTGGGAATTTTTCCAAGAAAAATTCAACTAATGATATTAATTGATTGATAGAATTATTTGAAGTATTCTAATGTGATTTTCATTGAGAAATTTTAAGAATTGCGGTTTCTAGAGCAGATTTTGGCATTTTTAAAAAATTAAAAAAAAACTCCCAAGGGTGGGGTCATGATGATTTTTGGTGGGAATTTTTCCAAGAAAAAAATTCAACTAATGATATTAATTGATTGGTAGAATTATTTGAAGTATTCTAATGTGATTTTCATTGAGAAATTTTAAGAATTGCGGTTTCTAGAGCAGATTTTGGCATTTTTAGAAAATTAAAAAAAAACTCCTAAGTGTGGGATCATGATGATTTTTGTGGTAATTTTTCCAAGAAAAAAATTCAACTAATGATATTAATTGATTGGTAGAATTATTTGAAGTATTCTAATGTGATTCTCATTGAGAAATTTTAAGAATTGCGGCTTCTAGAGCAGATTTTGGAATTTTTAAAAATTAAAAAAAAAAACCTCCCAAGGGTGGGATCATGATGATTTTTGGTGGGAATTTTTCCAAGAAAAAAATTCAACTAATGATATTAATTGATTGGTAGAATTATTTGAAGTATTCTAATGTGATTTTCATTGAGAAATTTTAAGAATTGCGGCTTCTAGAGCAGATTTTGGCATTTTTAAAAAATTAAAAAAAACTCCCAAGGGTGGGATCATGATGATTTTTGTGGGAATTTTTCAAAGAAAAAAATTCAACTAATGATATTAATTGATTGGTAGAATTATTTGAAGTATTCTAATGTGATTTTCATTGAGAAATTTTAAGAATTGCGGTTTCTAGAGCAGATTTTGGCATTTTTAAAAAATTAAAAAAAAAACCTCCCAAGGGTGGGATCATGATGATTTTTGGTGAGAATTTTTCCAAGAAAATAATTCAACTAATGATACTAATTGATTGGTAGAATTATTTGAAGTATTCTAATGTGATTTTCATTGAGAAATTTTAAGAATCGCGGTTTCTAGAGCGTATTTCAATAAATAAATAAATAAAATAAATAAATTTTGGCATTTTTAAAAAATTAAAAAACTCCCAAGGGTGGGATCATGATGAGTTTTGGTGGGAATTTTTCCAAGAAAAATTCAACTAATGATATTAATTGATTGATAGAATTATTTGAAGTATTCTAATGTGATTTTCATTGAGAAATTTTAAGAATTGCGGTTTCTAGAGCAGATTTTGGCATTTTTAAAAAATTAAAAAAAAACTCCCAAGGGTGGGATCATGATGATTTTTGTGGGAATTTTTCCAAGAAAATAATTCAACTAATGATATTAATTGATTGGTAGAATTATTTGAAGTATTCTAATGTGATTTTTATTGAGAAATTTTAAGAATCGCGGTTTCTAGAGCAGATTTTGGCATTTTTAAAAAATTAAAAAAAAACTCCTAAGGGTGGGATCATGAAGATTTTTGTGGTAATTTTTCCAAGAAAAAAATTCAACTAATGATATTAATTGATTGGTAGAATTATTTGAAGTATTCTAATGTGATTTTCATTGAGAAATTTTAAGAATTGCGGTTTCTAGAGCAGATTTTGGCATTTTTAAAAAATTAAAAAAAAACTCCCAAGGGTGGGATCATGATGATTTTTGTGGGAATTTTTCCAAGAAAATAATTCAACTAATGATATTAATTGATTGGTATATTTATTTGAAGTATTCTAATGTGATTTTCATTGAGAAATTTTAAGAATTGCGGTTTTTAGAGCAGATTTTGGCATTTTTAAAAAATTAAAAAAAAAACTCCCAAAGGTGGGATCATGATGATTTTTGTGGGAATTTTTCCAAGAAAATAATTCAACTAATGATATTAATTGATTGGTAGAATTATTTGAAGTATTCTAATGTGATTTTTATTGAGAAATTTTAAGAATCGCGGTTTCTAGAGCAGATTTTGGCATTTTTAAAAAATTAAAAAAAAACTCCTAAGGGTGGGATCATGATGATTTTTGTGGTAATTTTTCCAAGAAAAAAATTCAACTAATGATATTAATTGATTGGTAGAATTATTTGAAGTATTCTAATGTGATTTTCATTGAGAAATTTTAAGAATTGCGGTTTCTAGAGCAGATTTTGGCATTTTTAAAAAATTAAAAAAAACTCCCAAGGGTGGGATCATGATGATTTTTGTGGGAATTTTTCCAAGAAAATAATTCAACTAATGATATTAATTGTTTGGTATATTTATTTGAAGTATTCTAATGTGATTTTCATTGAGAAATTTTAAGAATTGCGATTTTTAGAGCAGATTTTGGCATTTTTAAAAAATTAAAAAAAAAACTCCCAAAGGTGGGATCATGATGATTTTTGTGGGAATTTTTCCAAGAAAATAATTCAACTAATGATATTAATTGATTGGTAGAATTATTTGAAGTATTCTAATGTGATTTTTATTGAGAAATTTTAAGAATCGCGGTTTCTAGAGCAGATTTTGGCATTTTTAAAAAATTAAAAAAAAACTCCTAAGGGTGGGATCATGATGATTTTTGTGGTAATTTTTCCAAGAAAAAAATTCAACTAATGATATTAATTGATTGGTAGAATCATTTGAAGTATTCTAATGTGATTTTCATTGAGAAATTTTAAGAATTGCGGTTTCTAGAGCAGATTTTGGCATTTTTAAAAAATTAAAAAAAACTCCCAAGGGTGGGATCATGATGATTTTTGTGGGAATTTTTCCAAGAAAATAATTCAACTAATGATATTAATTGATTGGTATATTTATTTGAAGTATTCTAATGTGATTTTCATTGAGAAATTTTAAGAATTGCGGTTTTTAGAGCAGATTTTGGCATTTTTAAAAAATTAAAAAAAAAACTCCCAAAGGTGGGATCATGATGATTTTTGGTGAGAATTTTTCCAAGAAAATAATTCAAATAATGATACTAATTGATTGGTAGAATTATTTGAAGTATTCTAATGTGATTTTCATTGAGAAATTTTAAGAATCGCGGTTTCTAGAGCAGATTTTGGCATTTTTAAAAAATTAAAAAAAAACTCCCAAGGGTGGGATCATGATGAGTTTTGGTGGGAATTTTTCCAAGAAAAATTCAACTAATGATATTAATTGATTGATAGAATTATTTGAAGTATTCTAATGTGATTTTCATTGAGAAATTTTAAGAATTGCGGTTTCTAGAGCAGATTTTGGCATTTTTAAAAAATTAAAAAAAACTCCCAAGGGTGGGGTCATGATGATTTTTGGTGGGAATTTTTCCAAGAAAAAAATTCAACTAATGATATTAATTGATTGGTAGAATTATTTGAAGTATTCTAATGTGATTTTCATTGAGAAATTTTAAGAATCGCGGTTTCTAGAGCAGATTTTGGCATTTTTAAAAAATTAAAAAAAAACCTCCCAAGGGTGGGATCATGATGATTTTTGGTGAGAACTTTTCCAAGAAAATAATTCAACTAATGATACTAACTGATTGGTAGAATTATTTGAAGTATTCTAATGTGATTTTCATTGAGAAATTTTAAGAATCGCGGTTTCTAGAGCAGATTTTGGCATTTTTAAAAAATTAAAAAACTCCCAAGGGTGGGATCATGATGAGTTTTGGTGGGAATTTTTCCAAGAAAAATTCAACTAATGATATTAATTGATTGATAGAATTATTTGAAGTATTCTAATGTGATTTTCATTGAGAAATTTTAAGAATTGCGGTTTCTAGAGCAGATTTTGGCATTTTTAAAAAATTAAAAAAAACTCCCAAGGGTGGGGTCATGATGATTTTTGGTGGGAATATTTCCAAGAAAAAAATTCAACTAATGATATTAATTGATTGGTAGAATTATTTGAAGTATTCTAATGTGATTTTCATTGAGAAATTTTAAGAATTGCGGTTTCTAGAGCAGATTTTGGCATTTTTAGAAAATTAAAAAAAAACTCCTAAGTGTGGGATCATGATGATTTTTGTGGTAATTTTTCCAAGAAAAAAATTCAACTAATGATATTAATTGATTGGTAGAATTATTTGAAGTATTCTAATGTGATTCTCATTGAGAAATTTTAAGAATTGCGGCTTCTAGAGCAGATTTTGGCATTTTTAAAAATTAAAAAAAAAAACCTCCCAAGGGTGGGATCATGATGATTTTTGGTGGGAATTTTTCCAAGAAAAAAATTCAACTAATGATATTAATTGATTGGTAGAATTATTTGAAGTATTCTAATGTGATTTTCATTGAGAAATTTTAAGAATTGCGGCTTCTAGAGCAGATTTTGGCATTTTTAAAAAATTAAAAAAAACTCCCAAGGGTGGGATCATGATGATTTTTGTGGGAATTTTTCAAAGAAAATAATTCAACTAATGATATTAATTGATTGGTAGAATTATTTGAAGTATTCTAATGTGATTTTCATTGATAAATTTTAAGAATTGCGGTTTTTAGAGCAGATTTTGGCATTTTTAAAAAATTAAAAAAACTCCCAAGAGTGGGATCATGATGAGTTTTGGTGGGAATTTTTCCAAGAAAAAAATTCAACTAATGATATTAATTGATTGGTAGAATTATTTGAAGTATTCTAATGTGATTTTCATTGAGAAATTTTAAGAATTGCGGTTTCTAGAGCAGATTTTGGCATTTTTAAAAAATTAAAAAAAAAACTCCCAAGGGTGGGATCATGATGATTTTTGTGGGAATTTTTCCAAGAAAATAATTCAACTAATGATATTAATTGATTGGTAGAATTATTTGAAGTATTCTAATGTGATTTTCATTGAGAAATTTTAAGAATTGCGGTTTCTAGAGCAGATTTTGGCATTTTTAAAAAATTAAAAAACTCCCAAGGGTGGGATCATGATGATTTTTGTGGGAATTTTTCCAAGAAAATAATTCAACTAATGATATTAATTGATTGATAGAATTATTTGAAGTATTCTAATGTGATTTTCATTGAGAAATTTTAAGAATTGCGGTTTTTAGAGCAGATTTTGGCATTTTTAAAAAATTAAAAAACTCCCAAGGGTGGGATCATGATGAGTTTTGGTGGGAATTTTTCCAAGAAAAAAATTCAACTAATGATATTAATTGATTGGTAGAATTATTTGAAGTATTCTAATGTGATTTTCATTGAGAAATTTTAAGAATTGCGGTTTCTAGAGCAGATTTTGGCATTTTTAGAAAATTAAAAAAAAACTCCTAAGTGTGGGATCATGATGATTTTTGTGGTAATTTTTCCAAGAAAAAAATTCAACTAATGATATTAATTGATTGGTAGAATTATTTGAAGTATTCTAATGTGATTCTCATTGAGAAATTTTAAGAATTGCGGCTTCTAGAGCAGATTTTGGCATTTTTAAAAATTAAAAAAAAAAACCTCCCAAGGGTGGGATCATGATGATTTTTGGTGGGAATTTTTCCAAGAAAAAAATTCAACTAATGATATTAATTGATTGGTAGAATTATTTGAAGTATTCTAATGTGATTTTCATTGAGAAATTTTAAGAATTGCGGCTTCTAGAGCAGATTTTGGCATTTTTAAAAAATTAAAAAAAACTCCCAAGGGTGGGATCATGATGATTTTTGTGGGAATTTTTCAAAGAAAATAATTCAACTAATGATATTAATTGATTGGTAGTATTATTTGAAGTATTCTAATGTGATTTTCATTGAGAAATTTTAAGAATTGCGGTTTCTAGAGCAGATTTTGGCATTTTTAAAAAATTAAAAAAAACTCCCAAGGGTGGGATCATGATGATTTTTGTGGGAATTTTTCCAAGAAAATAATTCAACTAATGATATTAATTGATTGGTAGAATTATTTGAAGTATTCTAATGTGATTTTCATTGAGAAATTTTAAGAATTGCGGTTTCTAGAGCAGATTTTGGCATTTTTAGAAAATTAAAAAAAAACTCCTAAGTGTGGGATCATGATGATTTTTGTGGTAATTTTTCCAAGAAAAAAATTCAACTAATGATATTAATTGATTGGTAGAATTATTTGAAGTATTCTAATGTGATTCTCATTGAGAAATTTTAAGAATTGCGGCTTCTAGAGCAGATTTTGGAATTTTTAAAAATTAAAAAAAAAACCTCCCAAGGGTGGGATCATGATGATTTTTGGTGGGAATTTTTCCAAGAAAAAAATTCAACTAATGATATTAATTGATTGGTAGAATTATTTGAAGTATTCTAATGTGATTTTCATTGAGAAATTTTAAGAATTGCGGCTTCTAGAGCAGATTTTGGCATTTTTAAAAAATTAAAAAAAACTCCCAAGGGTGGGATCATGATGATTTTTGTGGGAATTTTTCAAAGAAAAAAATTCAACTAATGATATTAATTGATTGGTAGAATTATTTGAAGTATTCTAATGTGATTTTCATTGAGAAATTTTAAGAATTGCGGTTTCTAGAGCAGATTTTGGCATTTTTAAAAAATTAAAAAAAAAAACTCCCAAGGGTGGGATCATGATGATTTTTGGTGAGAATTTTTCCAAGAAAATAATTCAACTAATGATACTAATTGATTGGTAGAATTATTTGAAGTATTCTAATGTGATTTTCATTGAGAAATTTTAAGAATCGCGGTTTCTAGAGCAGATTTTGGCATTTTTAAAAAATTAAAAAACTCCCAAGGGTGGGATCATGATGAGTTTTGGTGGGAATTTTTCCAAGAAAAATTCAACTAATGATATTAATTGATTGATAGAATTATTTGAAGTATTCTAATGTGATTTTCATTGAGAAATTTTAAGAATTGCGGTTTCTAGAGCAGATTTTGGCATTTTTAAAAAATTAAAAAAAAACTCCCAAGGGTGGGATCATGATGATTTTTGTGGGAATTTTTCCAAGAAAATAATTCAACTAATGATATTAATTGATTGGTAGAATTATTTGAAGTATTCTAATGTGATTTTTATTGAGAAATTTTAAGAATCGCGGTTTCTAGAGCATTGAGAAATTTTAAGAATCGCGGTTTCTAGAGCAGATTTTTAAAAAATTAAAAAAAAACTCCTAAGGGTGGGATCATGATGATTTTTGTGGTAATTTTTCCAAGAAAAAAATTCAACTAATGATATTAATTGATTGGTAGAATTATTTGAAGTATTCTAATGTGATTTTCATTGAGAAATTTTAAGAATTGCGGTTTCTAGAGCAGATTTTGGCATTTTTAAAAAATTAAAAAAAAACTCCCAAGGGTGGGATCATGATGATTTTTGTGGGAATTTTTCCAAGAAAATAATTCAACTAATGATATTAATTGATTGGTATATTTATTTGAAGTATTCTAATGTGATTTTCATTGAGAAATTTTAAGAATTGCGGTTTTTAGAGCAGATTTTGGCATTTTTTAAAAATTAAAAAAAAAACTCCCAAAGGTGGGATCATGATGATTTTTGTGGGAATTTTTCCAAGAAAATAATTCAACTAATGATATTAATTGATTGGTAGAATTATTTGAAGTATTCTAATGTGATTTTTATTGAGAAATTTTAAGAATCGCGGTTTCTAGAGCAGATTTTGGCATTTTTAAAAAATTAAAAAAAAACTCCTAAGGGTGGGATCATGATGATTTTTGTGGTAATTTTTCCAAGAAAAAAATTCAACTAATGATATTAATTGATTGGTAGAATTATTTGAAGTATTCTAATGTGATTTTCATTGAGAAATTTTAAGAATTGCGGTTTCTAGAGCAGATTTTGGCATTTTTAAAAAATTAAAAAAAACTCCCAAGGGTGGGATCATGATGATTTTTGTGGGAATTTTTCCAAGAAAATAATTCAACTAATGATATTAATTGTTTGGTATATTTATTTGAAGTATTCTAATGTGATTTTCATTGAGAAATTTTAAGAATTGCGATTTTTAGAGCAGATTTTGGCATTTTTAAAAAATTAAAAAAAAAACTCCCAAAGGTGGGATCATGATGATTTTTGTGGGAATTTTTCCAAGAAAATAATTCAACTAATGATATTAATTGATTGGTAGAATTATTTGAAGTATTCTAATGTGATTTTTATTGAGAAATTTTAAGAATTGCGGTTTCTAGAGCAGATTTTGGCATTTTTAAAAAATTAAAAAAAAACTCCTAAGGGTGGGATCATGATGATTTTTGTGGTAATTTTTCCAAGAAAAAAATTCAACTAATGATATTAATTGATTGGTAGAATCATTTGAAGTATTCTAATGTGATTTTCATTGAGAAATTTTAAGAATTGCGGTTTCTAGAGCAGATTTTGGCATTTTTAAAAAATTAAAAAAAACTCCCAAGGGTGGGATCATGATGATTTTTGTGGGAATTTTTCCAAGAAAATAATTCAACTAATGATATTAATTGATTGGTATATTTACTTGAAGTATTCTAATGTGATTTTCATTGAGAAATTTTAAGAATTGCGGTTTTTAGAGCAGATTTTGGCATTTTTAAAAAATTAAAAAAAAAACTCCCAAAGGTGGGATCATGATGATTTTTGGTGAGAATTTTTCCAAGAAAATAATTCAAATAATGATACTAATTGATTGGTAGAATTATTTGAAGTATTCTAATGTGATTTTCATTGAGAAATTTTAAGAATCGCGGTTTCTAGAGCAGATTTTGGCATTTTTAAAAAATTAAAAAAAAACTCCCAAGGGTGGGATCATGATGAGTTTTGGTGGGAATTTTTCCAAGAAAAATTCAACTAATGATATTAATTGATTGATAGAATTATTTGAAGTATTCTAATGTGATTTTCATTGAGAAATTTTAAGAATTGCGGTTTCTAGAGCAGATTTTGGCATTTTTAAAAAATTAAAAAAAACTCCCAAGGGTGGGGTCATGATGATTTTTGGTGGGAATTTTTCCAAGAAAAAAATTCAACTAATGATATTAATTGATTGGTAGAATTATTTGAAGTATTCTAATGTGATTTTCATTGAGAAATTTTAAGAATCGCGGTTTCTAGAGCAGATTTTGGCATTTTTAAAAAATTAAAAAAAAACCTCCCAAGTGTTAAGCCATGCCTAAACGGGGATCCAAATCCGTCCCGTGGGCAACCCATCCCTTTAGACAATTCTTTGTCTTTTCCTCACAGGCACAGTGAGCAACGGTTAGAGCTTGACGCTCAATTCAAACTCACAGTCAGTATAGCCCTCTGCCGATCTATCGATCGGCAGAGAGAGACATTCAGTATGGCTCAGGCTGTCGAGTGGAGTGTCACGGCTCGTGCGGTGGGCCGTTGTTTCACACCACCTAAGCCCTGAGTCCTCAGAATCCCCACTGTAAAGCCCCGTGGCTTTACAAATCAGATAGTGGGATAGGATTTGTGCCCGAAAAGTGGTCGCGAGCAGTGAAAATTGTGAGAAAATGTGTTGTGCAAGTGGCGATTGCGCAACACATGTGTCGTGAGTGAGTGTGAAAAACCCACAAAAATTGCCCAAATGGGCAGAAAACCCTTTGCTAAAGGGTAGGCCAGGACAACTGCTGGCCAGGAGAGATATCCCTGAGAGGATTTGGGGCATCAGTGATGGAGAAAGTGGCCAAAATCGCCGAAAAATACAGATAAGTGGTGCAAAATTCTTGGAAATCCAGCAGGATTTCCGAGAATTTCATTAATGAATAAGTGAGAGAAATGTAAAAATTGGTCACATGAAAGTATTGTGATTGATTTTTACAACTTTTTATGCAAATTGAAATAGAATTTTCAAGAAAATGCATGAAAAATATGCTCATGTGATGGAAAATTCCATTATTTCATATTAGTTGGCTAAGATATGAAATAAAATTCCCCGAATAGTTAATATTTCTCGGAAATTCGTGTGAATGAATTTTTGGGAAATATTTCAAACAATTTAAAGCTAATTTTTCCTCCAAGCAAACGAGATTTTTCCTGATTAAAAAGAGAAATCTTGTAATAATTGTAGATAATTCGGTGAATATTCTGATAATCTGAAATTTATTGACAATATGATTGAATTTAAAATAATTTTTCTATCAAGAAACCAAAATTCAGCAGAAATTGGAAAATAAATCTCGGAATGCATGCTCATTAAGCCAAGAAAAGTCCCTAAAATCCCAATTAGTTGATGTTTTCTTAGGCGATAGAAAGAAATATCGAGTTTCCCACAAATATTTCGTAAAATTATAAACTTTAAAAGTCCCTCCAACCTTTTGTCTGAGATTTCCTTGGATCGCGAGCAATATCGTCTCGAATTTCATATTGTATCCTTTGATAGTCTTCAAGTGTCAATTGATATGGTCATTTTCAGTGTAAGGGAAGCTGATGATTGAAAGTTATTATTAACTTGTATCTGAGTGTAGTTCATACAAAGTGAATTCCACGCTAATTTTCCAGATAAGCAAGTAGATGCTGACTGTAATGCCCTGAGAAAGTCTTAAGTCGCCAAGGAGCTATGCAGTTAGCCCTCGAGTCACCAAAAATGACAGCGGCTGGAAGACTGCGCAGTGTAAGCGAAAGAAGCTTCTGAAGGACCGGGGAGATCTTAAACTAAACCAGAGCGGTCAAAATAGATTTTATTAAGCCCCCAATACTAATGATTGATTTACTCAAGTTATATTTGCAGAATTACGTGTAAAATTATTGAGGTTATAGGACCAAGTGTGATTAGAAGGTTAAGTATCTTCAGAAAACTCCCCATAAGTAGCCTAGAAAATATCACACGGGAGAGATAGCCACCATCAAATGTCGAAACTACAATGAAAA
The DNA here is from genome assembly GCF_024763615.1 of Phlebotomus papatasi. Taxonomy (NCBI): domain Eukaryota; kingdom Metazoa; phylum Arthropoda; class Insecta; order Diptera; family Psychodidae; genus Phlebotomus; species Phlebotomus papatasi. The sequence continues at coordinate 161,573 of NW_026604475.1, forward strand.
GGAGCAGGAAAATGTTAGAAGAAATCCATGATCGTCCTGTAGCATTGTTTTCAACGTTCCCTGGATTCGCTATATCCAGCGTTTAAGGATCTGAATGAGGTGTTTATTCCTGGGGGTGAGTCAAAATAATCATTTTGCGTGAAGTGTTTCGGATCAAGGATGCACGTTTAGAAAATTTTGGCGTAGTCAGTATGCCAGATTGTTAATTTTCAAGATTTAGTGGTAACATCCTTGAGCTTGAACAATTCATAGAAAGCCTGAAACGGTTTATTGTTAAAGAAATCGGTAATAGGAATTGATTTAAAAAAAAAAAAAAATAAATGATTTCAATCCCGATAAATTATGGTAAAACAATTCCTAGACGATACAGTAATATAAGAAAAAGATCGAATAGATTTACTCGATTGAATATGAGACGAATATCTCCTAAGTCTTGAATGAAAGCCCAAGAGTCCATAATTTATTTTAAGGAACGGACCTTGCCATAGATTTACGATTCTTCGAATTAAGTTGCAATTTCCAGGAGTGGGCTGAGGTACTATCTCTTATTCAATTGTAAAAGTTAAAACTCACCAAAACGTTAAAGACATGCGCTTTTAATAGAGAGATGTTCCTAAGAAGTAATATACTGTAAGCAAAGCAGAGAACACATAAATCCAAGGGATAGGTTAAATTTAGTAGAATTGGATTTAGACTGTTGATTTGTTTTATTAAAGAAATTAGAATGCTAGACTTGATTAATAAAAATGTCTGAGATCTTTTAATATACTATTGTCGCTGTTCAATTTCGGAAAACAAGAAAAGTCAGCGAATAGATACTTCTATTTAGATGCTAAATATCTGCTAAGCTAGTGCAAAATGAATAAAGGCGTTGGAATAGTATAAATATAAGAAATAATTTGATAATAACACAGTTTATAATCAAATGAGCTGATGGTATAAGTGATGCTAATTTGCTGACCTAATCTTATTGATTGTAGTATACTTAGGTTTAAATAATTATTTGATTTTTATTAAAAATGGTTAAATTTGATAAGTCCGTAGTGGCGTTGGAGCTGGCAAGTTCTAATGGTTTCAGAATTTAAAGAAATATAAGAAACAGCGTTTTAAGGATGATATTAGTTCTTTCTCGATTCAGTGAGTTTTCTTGCACAAAGTTGTCGTCTAATAACTCGTTGTCGATTACAGTTTGAGCAAGGGACAAGATCCAGAAAATGAAGTACTATAGTTCTGTTGTATAGGATATTTGTATTCTAGATGTTTTGAGGCTAATGTTTTACGACTATTCATCAAAGATTGAAAAAATGACAAATAAAATAATATTTTGCAAGCGATTAAATAAATTGAGCTTTAAACTAAAAAGGAAGGCTCGATCTAATTTATTCAACAAAATGCAAACGTTGGAAAAGGATATCGTAAATTTTCAATGAACGTTTGAACTTAAAGCATGCTGTTAATTGCAGTCGTTGATTTATTCTCTACTGTAAGAAATGGACATTTCGATTTATTCCCGATACATTGCGTGAAGTGTCAGTAACAGTAGTTAGAAAATGAATTGATGATGCAATTGATATTAATTTGCAGATATAATCTTAGTCATTGTCAGATATTTAGGTTTTTAAATCCTGATTTCCTTTTCAGTAATAAAGGTTAAAATTGTTAAGTTCTATTGTTGGTATAAATCGTATAAATAGTACTCCAGAAATGTTGACGGGAATCTGAAAATTGTCTTCTAATGGTGATAGAAAGTTTTTCCAATTCATAACCAGTTCATAACAATTCCGTGGAGAACGATTCTTGTTTAAAGTTATCAGTTAATAGTTCGTCGTCTGTAAACTGTAACTCTTTGAGAATTTTAATCAAATGAAGAATTAGTTCTGTATGAATTTGGTTAGCTGTGTACTAGCTGTTTTGTTTTCATTGCCTAAATATAAATACAGTTATTCTGTTACATCGGTCTGTATTCTCAAGTTGAGCATTTCAGTTGAACATGACATTCGTTATCTGACAAAGGATATCATTAAAGATTATATTTAAGATATTCATTGTAAATGATTTTATGAAATTTAAATGTAGAAAAAAAACAAATTCAGAATCCAGATACAGGAGGTAGACTTAGCATGGATGTTATATCTAGACAGGATATAAGGTTATGCAGTAGATGAACAGTTTCATGAGTGTTCAAAATAAATCCATAGTAAGATGTATTGCGAAATGAATACATAAATATGGACCAACGTGACGAGCAGTACAGCGGAAAAGTGAATGCAGTGACAGGAGGATGGCCGAGTCGAATCAAGTCAACCCTCAACCGTTAGCAGACTTCTAGACGATGGACATAGCATAAGATGGATGATAGAGAGGTCAACCCACTACCATAACGACAGTTCTCTGACTAAGGACGGGTAAAGAAGACAACAGGGACATCAGGTTATCAACCCACGACCAAACCGACTAGAAGAACAAGGAAGTCAAGGACTATCAGATGTAAATCAGAACAGTTGGAATTACTGGAGGAGTATAAAGGTCATTTAAAGTGTTTTGAAGCTTGATATGGGAACCTTTAGTTATTGCAATTGTTAATATGTGGATCGATCTTATTGGAGATGTTAGCTTTCCCATGAGTTTTGGTTGGAGTAATCAAGAAAGAATCTGATAGGATAATTCCGCAGAAACAAAATCGGCAGTAATAGACCGTTCCCGTCAAAAATAGTAGCACATTTGGTTGTAAATGTGTGATTTCCGTGTGGATTTAAATCTTAGTCTTGAAATTTGGTTCTAACATTGGTATTAATAAACAATTTGAGCAGAAAAATCGATTGCCCTCGATTTAGATGCAGGCTAGTGGCAAAAGCCTGTGCTGTTTATTGAAGTGAATGTGATCTAATAAATACAGATGCAGTAAGTAAGACCCTGAATGGGTGAAGATCCGATACGAATCTTATAATTGAATTTTTGGATTGATTCAGTTGTCGTTTTAAACATATATCCAGAAACCTATTGTTAATGATCCAGTTCTCGTTTCAGATGCTGGCTGATAACCCAATACTCCCATCGAGATGTTTTAACATCGTGTATATGGTTGAGTAACAGGAGTTGGGTAATGTCTAGCATCGCAGATGGCCATCGAAAAAGAAATCTAGATCTAGTGAAGAAAGACGTCCACCGATATTGCGCATTTGTCGAGCTCATCAACTAAGTTGCTCGATGAGTGGATTGTAAATGTAATCCACGGTTTACTTCAATCCCAGTGATATGGCGGGTTCACGATAATGTGTTCGAGTTCCCTTGCAATTATTGCGATGTATCATGCGAAAGATTGGATGTAAATGTCTGGCATCAATCCCAGTGGTAGGCGAAGTTCGACGCAACTTCGTGTTACTATCACGTAACGGATAGGTGTTACAGGTTACGCCATAGTGCTACGAGGTTCGCGTCAAGCTGGATGCGCTCCTCGTGATATTGGTTGGACATTGCAATACAATGTCCTCCAATGGCCCTAACATAATTATACAACGGTTCAATCCTGCTCCCTTATTCTTTCTCACCGAGACGGTGAATGTCAGGATTGGCCGATTGTTAAGCCATGCCTAAACGGGGATCCAAATCCGTCCCGTGGGCAACCCATCCCTTTAGACAATTCTTTGTCTTTTCCTCACAGGCACAGTGAGCAACGGTTAGAGCTTGACGCTCAATTCAAACTCACAGTCAGTAGAGCCCTCTGCCGATCTATCGATCGGCAGAGAGAGACATTCAGTATGGCTCAGGCTGTCGAGTGGAGTGTCACGGCTCGTGCGGTGGGCCGTTGTTTCACGCCACCTAAGCCCTGAGTCCTCAGAATCCTAACTGTAAAGCCCCGTGGCTTTACACAAGGGTGGGATCATGATGATTTTTGGTGAGAACTTTTCCAAGAAAATAATTCAACTAATGATACTAATTGATTGGTAGAATTATTTGAAGTATTCTAATGTGATTTTCATTGAGAAATTTTAAGAATCGCGGTTTCTAGAGCAGATTTTGGCATTTTTAAAAAATTAAAAAACTCCCAAGGGTGGGATCATGATGAGTTTTGGTGGGAATTTTTCCAAGAAAAATTCAACTAATGATATTAATTGATTGATAGAATTATTTGAAGTATTCTAATGTGATTTTCATTGAGAAATTTTAAGAATTGCGGTTTCTAGAGCAGATTTTGGCATTTTTAAAAAATTAAAAAAAACTCCCAAGGGTGGGGTCATGATGATTTTTGGTGGGAATATTTCCAAGAAAAAAATTCAACTAATGATATTAATTGATTGGTAGAATTATTTGAAGTATTCTAATGTGATTTTCATTGAGAAATTTTAAGAATTGCGGTTTCTAGAGCAGATTTTGGCATTTTTAGAAAATTAAAAAAAAACTCCTAAGTGTGGGATCATGATGATTTTTGTGGTAATTTTTCCAAGAAAAAAATTCAACTAATGATATTAATTGATTGGTAGAATTATTTGAAGTATTCTAATGTGATTCTCATTGAGAAATTTTAAGAATTGCGGCTTCTAGAGCAGATTTTGGCATTTTTAAAAATTAAAAAAAAAAACCTCCCAAGGGTGGGATCATGATGATTTTTGGTGGGAATTTTTCCAAGAAAAAAATTCAACTAATGATATTAATTGATTGGTAGAATTATTTGAAGTATTCTAATGTGATTTTCATTGAGAAATTTTAAGAATTGCGGCTTCTAGAGCAGATTTTGGCATTTTTAAAAAATTAAAAAAAACTCCCAAGGGTGGGATCATGATGATTTTTGTGGGAATTTTTCAAAGAAAATAATTCAACTAATGATATTAATTGATTGGTAGAATTATTTGAAGTATTCTAATGTGATTTTCATTGATAAATTTTAAGAATTGCGGTTTTTAGAGCAGATTTTGGCATTTTTAAAAAATTAAAAAAAACTCCCAAGAGTGGGATCATGATGAGTTTTGGTGGGAATTTTTCCAAGAAAAAAATTCAACTAATGATATTAATTGATTGGTAGAATTATTTGAAGTATTCTAATGTGATTTTCATTGAGAAATTTTAAGAATTGCGGTTTCTAGAGCAGATTTTGGCATTTTTAAAAAATTAAAAAAAAAACTCCCAAGGGTGGGATCATGATGATTTTTGTGGGAATTTTTCCAAGAAAATAATTCAACTAATGATATTAATTGATTGGTAGAATTATTTGAAGTATTCTAATGTGACTTTCATTGAGAAATTTTAAGAATTGCGGTTTCTAGAGCAGATTTTGGCATTTTTAAAAAATTAAAAAAAAAACCTCCGAAGGGTGGGATCATGATGATTTTTGGTGAGAATTTTTCCAAGAAAATAATTCAACTAATGATACTAATTGATTGGTAGAATTATTTGAAGTATTCTAATGTGATTTTCATTTAGAAATTTTAAGAATTGCGGTGTCTAGAGCGGATGTTGGCATTTTTAGAAAATTAAAAAAAAACTCCTAAGGGTGGGATCATGATGATTTTTGTGGTAATTTTTCCAAGAAAAAAATTCAACTAATGATATTAATTGATTGGTAGAATTATTTGAAGTATTCTAATGTGATTCTCATTGAGAAATTTTAAGAATTGCGGCTTCTAGAGCAGATTTTGGCATTTTTAAAAATTAAAAAAAAAACCTCCCAAGGGTGGGATCATGATGATTTTTGGTGGGAATTTTTCCAAGAAAAATTCAACTAATGATATTAATTGATTGATAGAATTATTTGAAGTATTCTAATGTGATTTTCATTGAGAAATTTTAAGAATCGCGGTTTCTAGAGCAGATTTTGGCATTTTTAAAAAATTAAAAAAAACTCCCAAGGGTGGGGTCATGATGATTTTTGGTGGGAATTTTTCCAAGAAAAAAATTCAACTAATGTTATTAATTGATTGGTAGAATTATTTGAAGTATTCTAATGTGATTTTCATTGAGAAATTTTAAGAATTGCGGTTTCTAGAGCAGATTTTGGCATTTTTAAAAAATTAAAAAAACCTCCCAAGGGTGGGGTCATGATGATTTTTGGTGGGAATTTTTCCAAGAAAAAAATTCAACTAATGATATTAATTGATTGGTAGAATTATTTGAAGTATTCTAATGTGATTTTCATTGAGAAATTTTAAGAATTGCGGTGTCTAGAGCGGATGTTGGCATTTTTAAAAAATTAAAAAAAAACTCCCAAGGGTGGGATCATGATGATTTTTGTGGGAATTTTTCCAAGAAAAAAATTCAACTAATGATATTAATTGATTGGTAGAATTATTTGAAGTATTCTAATGTGATTTTCATTGAGAAATTTAAAGAATTGCGGTTTCTAGAGCAGATTTTGGCATTTTTAAAAAATAAAAAAAAAAACTCCCAAGGGTGGGGTCATGATGATTTTTGGTGGGAATTTTTCCAAGAAAAAAATTCAACTAATGATATTAATTGATTGGTAGAATTATTTGAAGTATTCTAATGTGATTTTCATTGAGAAATTTTAAGAATTGCGGTTTCTAGAGCAGATTTTGGCATTTTTAAAAAATTAAAAAAAAAACTCCCAAGGGTGGGATCATGATGATTTTTGTGGGAATTTTTCCAAGAAAAAAATTCAACTAATGATATTAATTGATTGGTAGAATTATTTGAAGTATTCTAATGTGATTTTCATTGAGAAATTTTAAGAATTGCGGTGTCTAGAGCGGATGTTGGCATTTTTAAAAAATTAAAAAAAAACTCCCAAGGGTGGGATCATGATGATTTTTGTGGGAATTTTTCCAAGAAAAAAATTCAACTAATGATATTAATTGATTGGTAGAATTATTTGAAGTATTCTAATGTGATTTTCATTGAGAAATTTAAAGAATTGCGGTTTCTAGAGCAGATTTTGGCATTTTTAAAAAATAAAAAAAAAAACTCCCAAGGGTGGGGTCATGATGATTTTTGGTGGGAATTTTTCCAAGAAAAAAATTCAACTAATGATATTAATTGATTGGTAGAATTATTTGAAGTATTCTAATGTGATTTTCATTGAGAAATTTAAAGAATTGCGGTTTCTAGAGCAGATTTTGGCATTTTTAAAAAATTAAAAAAAAAACCTCCCAAGGGTGGGATCATGGTGATTTTTGGTGAGAATTTTTCCAAGAAAATAATTCAACTAATGATACTAATTGATTGGTAGAATTATTTGAAGTATTCTAATGTGATTTTCATTGAGAAATTTTAAGAATCGCGGTTTCTAGAGCAGATTTTGGCATTTTTAAAAAATTAAAAAACTCCCAAGGGTGGGATCATGATGAGTTTTGGTGGGAATTTTTCCAAGAAAAATTCAACTAATGATATTAATTGATTGATAGAATTCTTTGAAGTATTCTAATGTGATTTTCATTGAGAAATTTTAAGAATTGCGGTTTCTAGAGCAGATTTTGGCATTTTTAAAAAATTAAAAAAAAACTCCCAAGGGTGGGGTCATGATGATTTTTGGTGGGAATTTTTCCAAGAAAAAAATTCAAATAATGATATTAATTGATTGGTAGAATTATTTGAAGTATTCTAATGTGATTTTCATTGAGAAATTTTAAGAATTGCGGTTTCTAGAGCAGATTTTGGCATTTTTAAAAAATTAAAAAAAAAACTCCTAAGGGTGGGATCATGATGATTTTTGTGGTAATTTTTCCAAGAAAAAAATTCAACTAATGATATTAATTGATTGGTAGAATTATTTGAAGTATTCTAATGTGATTTTCATTGAGAAATTTTAAGAATTGCGGTTTCTAGAGCAGATTTTGGCATTTTTAAAAAATTAAAAAAAACTCCCAAGGGTGGGATCATGATGATTTTTGTGGGAATTTTTCCAAGAAAATAATTCAACTAATGATATTAATTGATTGGTATATTTATTTGAAGTATTCTAATGTGATTTTCATTGAGAAATTTTAAGAATTGCGGTTTTTAGAGCAGATTTTGGCATTTTTAAAAAATTAAAAAAAAAACTCCCAAAGGTGGGATCATGATGATTTTTGTGGGAATTTTTCCAAGAAAATAATTCAACTAATGATATTAATTGATTGGTAGAATTATTTGAAGTATTCTAATGTGATTTTTATTGAGAAATTTTAAGAATCGCGGTTTCTAGAGCAGATTTTGGCATTTTTAAAAAATTAAAAAAAAACTCCTAAGGGTGGGATCATGATGATTTTTGTGGTAATTTTTCCAAGAAAAAAATTCAACTAATGATATTAATTGATTGGTAGAATCATTTGAAGTATTCTAATATGATTTTCATTGAGAAATTTTAAGAATTGCGGTTTCTAGAGCAGATTTTGGCATTTTTAAAAAATTAAAAAAAAAACTCCCAAGGGTGGGATCATGATGATTTTTGTGGGAATTTTTCCAAGAAAATAATTCAACTAATGATATTAATTGATTGGTATATTTATTTGAAGTATTCTAATGTGATTTTCATTGAGAAATTTTAAGAATTGCGGTTTTTAGAGCAGATTTTGGCATTTTTAAAAAATTAAAAAAAAAACTCCCAAAGGTGGGATCATGATGATTTTTGGTGAGAATTTTTCCAAGAAAATAATTCAAATAATGATACTAATTGATTGGTAGAATTATTTGAAGTATTCTAATGTGATTTTCATTGAGAAATTTTAAGAATCGCGGTTTCTAGAGCAGATTTTGGCATTTTTAAAAAATTAAAAAAAAACTCCCAAGGGTGGGATCATGATGAGTTTTGGTGGGAATTTTTCCAAGAAAAATTCAACTAATGATATTAATTGATTGATAGAATTATTTGAAGTATTCTAATGTGATTTTCATTGAGAAATTTTAAGAATTGCGGTTTCTAGAGCAGATTTTGGCATTTTTAAAAAATTAAAAAAAACTCCCAAGGGTGGGGTCATGATGATTTTTGGTGGGAATTTTTCCAAGAAAAAAATTCAACTAATGATATTAATTGATTGGTAGAATTATTTGAAGTATTCTAATGTGATTTTCATTGAGAAATTTTAAGAATCGCGGTTTCTAGAGCAGATTTTGGCATTTCTAAAAAATTAAAAAAAAACCTCCCAAGGGTGGGATCATGATGATTTTTGGTGAGAACTTTTCCAAGAAAATAATTCAACTAATGATACTAATTGATTGGTAGAATTATTTGAAGTATTCTAATGTGATTTTCATTGAGAAATTTTAAGAATCGCGGTTTCTAGAGCAGATTTTGGCATTTTTAAAAAATTAAAAAACTCTCAAGGGTGGGATCATGATGATTTTTGTGGGAATTTTTCCAAGAAAATAATTCAACTAATGATATTAATTGATTGGTAGAATTATTTGAAGTATTCTAATGTGATTTTCATTGAGAAATTTTAAGAATTGCGGTTTCTAGAGCAGATTTTGGCATTTTTAAAAAATTAAAAAACTCCCAAGGGTGGGATCATGATGATTTTTGTGGGAATTGTTCCAAGAAAATAATTCAAATAATGATACTAATTGATTGGTAGAATTATTTGAAGTATTCTAATGTGATTTTCATTGAGAAATTTTAAGAATCGCGGTTTCTAGAGCAGATTTTGGCATTTTTAAAAAATTAAAAAACTCCCAAGGGTGGGATCATGATGAGTTTTGGTGGGAATTTTTCCAAGAAAAATTCAACTAATGATATTAATTGATTGATAGAATTATTTGAAGTATTCTAATGTGACTTTCATTGAGAAATTTTAAGAATTGCGGTTTCTAGAGCAGATTTTGGCATTTTTAAAAAATTAAAAAAAAAACCTCCGAAGGCTGGGATCATGATGATTTTTGGTGAGAATTTTTCCAAGAAAATAATTCAACTAATGATACTAATTGATTGGTAGAATTATTTGAAGTATTCTAATGTGATTTTCATTGAGAAATTTTAAGAATCGCGGTTTCTAGAGCAGATTTTGGCATTTTTAAAAAATTAAAAAACTCCCAAGGGTGGGATCATGATGAGTTTTGGTGGGAATTTTTCCAAGAAAAATTCAACTAATGCTATTAATTGATTGATAGAATTATTTGAAGTATTCTAATGTGATTTTCATTGAGAAATTTTTGAGAATCGCGGTTTCTAGAGCAGATTTTGGCATTTTTAAAAAATTAAAAAAAACTCCCAAGGGTGGGGTCATGATGATTTTTGGTGGGAATTTTTCCAAGAAAAAAATTCAACTAATGATATTAATTGATTGGTAGAATTATTTGAAGTATTCTAATGTGATTTTCATTGAGAAATTTTAAGAATTGCGGTTTCTAGAGCAGATTTTGGCATTTTTAAAAAATTAAAAAAAACCTCCCAAGGGTGGGGTCATGATGATTTTTGGTGGGAATTTTTCCAAGAAAAAAATTCAACTAATGATATTAATTGATTGGTAGAATTATTTGAAGTATTCTAATGTGATTTTCATTGAGAAATTTTAAGAATTGCGGTGTCTAGAGCAGATTTTGGCATTTTTAAAAAATTAAAAAAAAACTCCCAAGGGTGGGATCATGATGATTTTTGTGGGAATTTTTCCAAGAAAAAAATTCAACTAATGATATTAATTGATTGGTAGAATTATTTGAAGTATTCTAATGTGATTTTCATTGAGAAATTTAAAGAATTGCGGTTTCTAGAGCAGATTTTGGCATTTTTAAAAAATTAAAAAAAAAAACTCCCAATGGTGGGGTCATGATGATTTTTGGTGGGAATTTTTCCAAGAAAAAAATTCAACTAATGATATTAATTGATTGGTAGAATTATTTGAAGTATTCTAATGTGATTTTCATTGAGAAATTTTAAGAATTGCGGTTTCTAGAGCAGATTTTGGCATTTTTAAAAAATTAAAAAAAAGAACCTCCCAAGGGTGGGATCATGATGATTTTTGGTGAGAATTTTTCCAAGAAAATAATTCAACTAATGATACTAATTGATTGGTAGAATTATTTGAAGTATTCTAATGTGATTTTCATTGAGAAATTTTAAGAATTGCGGTTTCTAGAGCAGATTTTGGCATTTTTAAAAAATTAAAAAACTCCCAAAGGTGGGATCATGATGAGTTTTGGTGGGAATTTTTCCAAGAAAAATTCAACTAATGATATTAATTGATTGATAGAATTATTTGAAGTATTCTAATGTGATTTTCATTGAGTAATTTTAAGAATTGCGGTTTCTAGAGCAGATTTTGGCATTTTTAAAAAATTAAAAAAAAAACTCCCAAGGGTGGGATCATGATGATTTTTGGTGGGAATTTTTCCAAGCAAAAAATTCAACTAATGATATTAATTGATTGGTAGAATTATTTGAAGTATTCTAATGTGATTTTCATTGAGAAATTTTAAGAATTGCGGTTTCTAGAGCAGATTTTGGCATTTTTAAAAAATTAAAAAACTCCCAAAGGTGGGATCATGATGATTTTTGTGGTAATTTTTCCAAGAAAAAAATTCAACTAATGATATTAATTGATTGGTAGAATTATTTGAAGTATTCTAATGTGATTCTCATTGAGAAATTTTAAGAATTGCGGCTTCTAGAGCAGATTTTGGCATTTTTAAAAAATTAAAAAAAAAACTCCCAAGGGTGGGATCATGATGATTTTTGGTGGGAATTTTTCCAAGCAAAAAATTCAACTAATGATATTAATTGATTGGTAGAATTATTTGAAGTATTCTAATGTGATTCTCATTGAGAAATTTTAAGAATTGCGGCTTCTAGAGCAGATTTTGGCATTTTTAAAAAATTAAAAAAAAAAACTCCCAAGGGTGGGATCATGATGATTTTTGGTGGGAATTTTTCCAAGAAAAAATTCAACTAATGATATTAATTGATTGGTAGAATTATTTGAAGTATTCTAATGTGATTTTCATTGAGAAATTTTAAGAATTGCGGTTTCTAGAGCAGATTTTGGCATTTTTAAAAAATTAAAAAAAAAACTCCCAAGGGTGGGATCATGATGATTTTTGTGGGAATTTTTCCAAGAAAATAATTCAACTAATGATATTAATTGATTGGTAGAATTATTTGAAGTATTCTAATGTGATTTTCATTGCGAAATTTTAAGAATTGCGGTTTTTAGAGCAGATTTTGGCATTTTTAAAAAATTAAAAAAAAACTCCCAAGAGTGGGATCATGATGATTTTTGTGGGAATTTTTCCAAGAAAAAAAATTCAACTAATGATATTAATTGATTGGTAGAATTATTTGAAGTATTCTAATGTGATTTTCATTGAGAAATTTAAAGAATTGCGGTTTCTAGAGCAGATTTTGGCATTTTTAAAAAATTAAAAAAAAAACTCCTAAGGGTGGGATCATGATGATTTTTGTGGTAATTTTTCCAAGAAAAAAATTCAACTAATGATATTAATTGATTGGTAGAATTATTTGAAGTATTCTAATGTGATTTTCATTGAGAAATTTTAAGAATTGCGGTTTCTAGAGCAGATTTTGGCATTTTTAAAAAATTAAAAAACTCCCAAGGGTGGGATCATGATGATTTTTGTGGGAATTTTTCCAAGAAAATAATTCAAATAATGATATTAATTGATTGGTAGAATTATTTGAAGTATTCTAATGTGATTTTCATTGAGAAATTTTAAGAATCGCGGTTTCTAGAGCAGATTTTGGCATTTTTAAAAAATTAAAAAACTCCCAAGGGTGGGATCATGATGAGTTTTGGTGGGAATTTTTCCAAGAAAAATTCAACTAATGATATTAATTGATTGATAGAATTATTTGAAGTATTCTAATGTGACTTTCATTGAGAAATTTTAAGAATTGCGGTTTCTAGAGCAGATTTTGGCATTTTTAAAAAATTAAAAAAAAACCTCCCAAGGGTGGGATCATGATGATTCTTGGTGAGAATTTTTCCAAGAAAATAATTCAACTAATGATACTAATTGATTGGTAGAATTATTTGAAGTATTCTAATGTGATTTTCATTGAGAAATTTTAAGAATCGCGGTTTCTAGAGCAGATTTTGGCATTTTTAAAAAATTAAAAAACTCCCAAGGGTGGGATCATGATGAGTTTTGGTGGGAATTTTTCCAAGAAAAATTCAACTAATGATATTAATTGATTGATAGAATTATTTGAAGTATTCTAATGTGATTTTCATTGAGAAATTTTAAGAATCGCGGTTTCTAGAGCAGATTTTGGCATTTTTAAAAAATTAAAAAAAACTCCCAAGGGTGGGGTCATGATGATTTTTGGTGGGAATTTTTCCAAGAAAAAAATTCAACTAATGATATTAATTGATTGGTAGAATTATTTGAAGTATTCTAATGTGATTTTCATTGAGAAATTTTAAGAATTGCGGTTTCTAGAGCAGATTTTGGCATTTTTAAAAAATTAAAAAAAACCTCCCAAGGGTGGGGTCATGATGATTTTTGGTGGGAATTTTTCCAAGAAAAAAATTCAACTAATGATATTAATTGATTGGTAGAATTATTTGAAGTATTCTAATGTGATTTTCATTGAGAAATTTTAAGAATTGCGGTGTCTATAGCAGATTTTGGCATTTTTAAAAAGTTAAAAAAAAACTCCCAAGGGTGGGATCATGATGATTTTTGTGGGAATTTTTCCAAGAAAAAAATTCAACTAATGATATTAATTGATTGGTAGAATTATTTGAAGTATTCTAATGTGATTTTCATTGAGAAATTTAAAGAATTGCGGTTTCTAGAGCAGATTTTGGCATTTTTAAAAAATTAAAAAAAAAACTCCCAAGGGTGGGGTCATGATGATTTTTGGTGGGAATTTTTCCAAGAAAAAAATTCAACTAATGATATTAATTGATTGGTAGAATTATTTGAAGTATTCTAATGTGATTTTCATTGAGAAATTTTAAGAATTGCGGTTTCTAGAGCAGATTTTGGCATTTTTAAAAAATTAAAAAAAAAAAAACCTCCCAAGGGTGGGATCATGATGATTTTTGGTGAGAATTTTTCCAAGAAAATAATTCAACTAATGATACTAATTGATTGGTAGAATTATTTGAAGTATTCTAATGTGATTTTCATTGAGAAATTTTAAGAATCGCGGTTTCTAGAGCAGATTTTGGCATTTTTAAAAAATTAAAAAACTCCCAAAGGTGGGATCATGATGAGTTTTGGTGGGAATTTTTCCAAGAAAAATTCAACTAATGATATTAATTGATTGATAGAATTATTTGAAGTATTCTAATGTGATTTTCATTGAGAAATTTTAAGAATTGCGGTTTCTAGAGCAGATTTTGGCATTTTTAAAAAATTAAAAAAAAAACTCCCAAGGGTGGGATCATGATGATTTTTGTGGTAATTTTTCCAAGAAAAAAATTCAACTAATGATATTAATTGATTGGTAGAATTATTTGAAGTATTCTAATGTGATTCTCATTGAGAAATTTTAAGAATTGCGGCTTCTAGAGCAGATTTTGGCATTTTTAAAAAATTAAAAAAAAAACTCCCAAGGGTGGGATCATAATGATTTTTGGTGGGAATTTTTCCAAGAAAAAAATTCAACTAATGATATTAATTGATTGGTAGAATTATTTGAAGTATTCTAATGTGATTTTCATTGAGAAATTTTAAGAATTGCGGCTTCTAGAGCAGATTTTGGCATTTTTAAAAAATTAAAAAAAAACTCCCAAGGGTGGGATCATGATGATTTTTGTGGGAATTTTTCCAAGAAAATAATTCAACTAATGATATTAATTGATTGGTAGAATTATTTGAAGTATTCTAATGTGATTTTCATTGAGAAATTTTAAGAATTGCGGTTTTTAGAGCAGATTTTGGCATTTTTAAAAAATTAAAAAACTCCGAAGGGTGGGATCATGATGATTTTCGTGGGAATTTTTCCAAGAAAATAATTCAACTAATGATATTAATTTATTGGTATATTTATTTGAAGTATTCTAATGTGATTTTCATTGAGAAATTTTAAGAATTGCGGTTTTTAGAGCAGATTTTGGCATTTTTAAAAAATTTAAAAAAAAACTCCCAAAGGTGGGATCATGATGATTTTTGTGGGAATTTTTCCAAGAAAATAATTCAACTAATGATATTAATTGATTGGTAGAATTATTTGAAGTATTCTAATGTGATTTTTATTGAGAAATTTTAAGAATCGCGGTTTCTAGAGCAGATTTTGGCATTTTTAAAAAATTAAAAAACTCCCAAGGGTGGGATCATGATGAGTTTTGGTGGGAATTTTTCCAAGAAAAATTCAACTAATGATATTAATTGATTGATAGAATTATTTGATGTATTCTAATGTGATTTTCATTGAGAAATTTTAAGAATCGCGGTTTCTAGAGCAGATTTTGGCATTTTTAAAAAATTAAAAAAAAACTCCCAAGGGTGGGGTCATGATGATTTTTGGTGGGAATTTTTCCAAGAAAAAAATTCAACTATTGATATTAATTGATTGGTAGAATTATTTGAAGTATTCTAATGTGATTTTCATTGAGAAATTTTAAGAATTGCGGTTTCTAGAGCAGATTTTGGCATTTTTAAAAAATTAAAAAAACCTCCCAAGGGTGGGGTCATGATGATTTTTGGTGGGAATTTTTCCAAGAAAATAATTCAACTAATGATATTAATTGATTGGTATATTTATTTGAAGTATTCTAATGTGATTTTCATTGAGAAATTTTAAGAATTGCGGTGTCTAGAGCATATTTTGGCATTTTTAAAAAATTAAAAAAAAAACTCCCAAAGGTGGGATCATGATGATTTTTGGTGAGAATTTTTCCAAGAAAATAATTCAACTAATGATATTAATTGATTGGTAGAATTATTTGAAGTATTCTAATGTGATTTTCATTGAGAAATTTTAAGAATTGCGGTTTCTAGAGCAGATTTTGGCATTTTTAAAAAATTAAAAAAAAAACTCCTAAGGGTGGGATCATGATGATTTTTGTGGCAATTTTTCCAAGAAAAAAATTCAACTAATGATATTAATTGATTGGTAGAATTATTTGAAGTATTCTAATGTGATTTTCATTGAGAAATTTTAAGAATTGCGGTTTCTAGAGCAGATTTTGGCATTTTTAAAAAATTAAAAAACTCCCAAGGGTGGGATCATGATGATTTTTGTGGGAATTTTTCCAAGAAAATAATTCAAATAATGATACTAATTGATTGGTAGAATTATTTGAAGTATTCTAATGTGATTTTCATTGAGAAATTTTAAGAATCGCGGTTTCTAGAGCAGATTTTGGCATTTTTAAAAAATTAAAAAACTCCCAAGGGTGGGATCATGATGAGTTTTGGTGGGAATTTTTCCAAGAAAAATTCAACTAATGATATTAATTGATTGATAGAATTATTTGAAGTATTCTAATGTGACTTTCATTGAGAAATTTTAAGAATTGCGGTTTCTAGAGCAGATTTTGGCATTTTTAAAAAATTAAAAAAAAAACCTCCCAAGGGTGGGATCATGATGATTTTTGGTGAGAATTTTTCCAAGAAAATAATTCAACTAATGATACTAATTGATTGGTAGAATTATTTGAAGTATTCTAATGTGATTTTCATTGAGAAATTTTAAGAATCGCGGTTTCTAGAGCAGATTTTGGCATTTTTAAAAAATTAAAAAACTCCCAAGGGTGGGATCATGATGAGTTTTGGTGGGAATTTTTCCAAGAAAAATTCAACTAATGATATTAATTGATTGATAGAATTATTTGAAGTATTCTAATGTGATTTTCATTGAGAAATTTTAAGAATCGCGGTTTCTAGAGCAGATTTTGGCATTTTTAAAAAATTAAAAAAAACTCCCAAGGGTGGGGTCATGATGATTTTTGGTGGGAATTTTTCCAAGAAAAAAATTCAACTAATGATATTAATTGATTGGTAGAATTATTTGAAGTATTCTAATGTGATTTTCATTGAGAAATTTTAAGAATTGCGGTTTCTAGAGCAGATTTTGGCATTTTTAAAAAATTAAAAAAAACCTCCCAAGGGTGGGGTCATGATGATTTTTGGTGGGAATTTTTCCAAGAAAAAAATTCAACTAATGATATTAATTGATTGGTAGAATTATTTGAAGTATTCTAATGTGATTTTCATTGAGAAATTTTAAGAATTGCGGTGTCTAGAGCAGATTTTGGCATTTTTAAAAAATTAAAAAAAAACTCCCAAGGGTGGGATCATGATGATTTTTGTGGGAATTTTTCCAAGAAAATAATTCAACTAATGATATTAATTGATTGGTAGAATTATTTGAAGTATTCTAATGTGATTTTCATTGAGAAATTTAAAGAATTGCGGTTTCTAGAGCAGATTTTGGCATTTTTAAAAAATTAAAAAAAAAAACTCCCAAGGGTAGGGTCATGATGATTTTTGGTGGGAATTTTTCCAAGAAAAAAATTCAACTAATGATATTAATTGATTGGTAGAATTATTTGAAGTATTCTAATGTGATTTTCATTGAGAAATTTTAAGAATTGCGGTTTCTAGAGCAGATTTTGGCATTTTTAAAAAATTAAAAAAAACTCCCAAGGGTGGGATCATGATGATTTTTGTGGGAATTTTTCCAAGAAAATAATTCAACTAATGATACTAATTGATTGGTAGAATTATTTGAAGTATTCTAATGTGATTTTCATTGAGAAATTTTAAGAATCGCGGTTTCTAGAGCAGATTTTGGCATTTTTAAAAAATTAAAAAACTCCCAAGGGTGGGATCATGATGAGTTTTGGTGGGAATTTTTCCAAGAAAAATTCAACTAATGATATTAATTGATTGATAGAATTATTTGAAGTATTCTAATGTGATTTTCATTGAGAAATTTTAAGAATCGCGGTTTCTAGAGCAGATTTTGGCATTTTTAAAAAATTAAAAAAAACTCCCAAGGGTGGGGTCATGATGATTTTTGGTGGGAATTTTTCCAAGAAAAAAATTCAACTAATGATATTAATTGATTGGTAGAATTATTTGAAGTATTCTAATGTGATTTTCATTGAGGAATTTTAAGAATTGCGGTTTCTAGAGCAGATTTTGGCATTTTTAAAAAATTAAAAAAAACCTCCCAAGGGTGGGGTCATGATGATTTTTGGTGGGAATTTTTCCAAGAAAAAAATTCAACTAATGATATTAATTGATTGGTAGAATTATTTGAAGTATTCTAATGTGATTTTCATTGAGAAATTTTAAGAATTGCGGTGTCTAGAGCAGATTTTGGCATTTTTAAAAAATTAAAAAAAAACTCCCAAGAGTGGGATCATGATGATTTTTGTGGGAATTTTTCCAAGAAAAAAATTCAACTAATGATATTAATTGATTGGTAGAATTATTTGAAGTATTCTAATGTGATTTTCATTGAGAAATTTAAAGAATTGCGGTTTCTAGAGCAGATTTTGGCATTTTTAAAAAATTAAAAAAAAAACTCCCAAGAGTGGGGTCATGATGATTTTTGGTGGGAATTTTTCCAAGAAAAAAATTCAACTAATGATATTAATTGATTGGTAGAATTATTTGAAGTATTCTAATGTGATTTTCATTGAGAAATTTTAAGAATTGCGGTTTCTAGAGCAGATTTTGGCATTTTTAAAAAATTAAAAAAAAAAACCTCCCAAGGGTGGGATCATGATGATTTTTGGTGAGAATTTTTCCAAGAAAATAATTCAACTAATGATACTAATTGATTGGTAGAATTATTTGAAGTATTCTAATGTGATTTTCATTGAGAAATTTTAAGAATCGCGGTTTCTAGAGCAGATTTTGGCATTTTTAAAAAATTAAAAAACTCCCAAGGGTGGGATCATGATGAGTTTTGGTGGGAATTTTTCCAAGAAAAATTCAACTAATGATATTAATTGATTGATAGAATTATTTGAAGTATTCTAATGTGATTTTCATTGAGAAATTTTAAGAATTGCGGTTTCTAGAGCAGATTTTGGCATTTTTAAAAAATAAAAAAAAAACTCCCAAGGGTGGGATCATGATGATTTTTGTGGTAATTTTTCCAAGAAAAAAATTCAACTAATGATATTAATTGATTGGTAGAATTATTTGAAGTATTCTAATGTGATTCTCATTGAGAAATTTTAAGAATTGCGGCTTCTAGAGCAGATTTTGGCATTTTTAAAAAATTAAAAAAAAAACTCCCAAGGGTGGGATCATGATGATTTTTGGTGGGAATTTTTCCAAGAAAAAAATTCAACTAATGATATTAATTGATTGGTAGAATTATTTGAAGTATTCTAATGTGATTTTCATTGAGAAATTTTAAGAATTGCGGCTTCTAGAGCAGATTTTGGCATTTTTAAAAAATTAAAAAAAACTCCCAAGGGTGGGATCATGATGATTTTTGTGGGAATTTTTCCAAGAAAATAATTCAACTAATGATATTAATTGATTGGTAGAATTATTTGAAGTATTCTAATGTGATTTTCATTGAGAAATTTTAAGAATTGCGGTTTTTAGAGCAGATTTTGGCATTTTTAAAAAATTAAAAAAAACTCCCAAGACTGGGATCATGATGAGTTTTGGTGGGAATTTTTCCAAGAAAAAAATTCAACTAATGATATTAATTGATTGGTAGAATTATTTGAAGTATTCTAATGTGATTTTCATTGAGAAATTTTAAGAATTGCGGTGTCTAGAGCAGATTTTGGCATTTTTAAAAAATTAAAAAAAAACTCCCAAGGGTGGGATCATGATGATTTTTGTGGGAATTTTTCCAAGAAAAAAATTCAACTAATGATATTAATTGATTGGTAGAATTATTTGAAGTATTCTAATGTGATTTTCATTGAGAAATTTAAAGAATTGCGGTTTCTATAGCAGATTTTGGCATTTTTAAAAAATTAAAAAAAAAAACTCCCAAGGGTGGGGTCATGATGATTTTTGGTGGGAATTTTTCCAAGAAAAAAATTTAACTAATGATATTAATTGATTGGTAGAATTATTTGAAGTATTCTAATGTGATTTTCATTGAGAAATTTTAAGAATTGCGGTTTCTAGAGCAGATTTTGGCATTTTTAAAAAATTAAAAAAAAAAAAACCTCCCAAGGGTGGGATCATGATGATTTTTGGTGAGAATTTTTCCAAGAAAATAATTCAACTAATGATACTAATTGATTGGTAGAATTATTTGAAGTATTCTAATGTGATTTTCATTGAGAAATTTTAAGAATCGCGGTTTCTAGAGCAGATTTTGGCATTTTTAAAAAATTAAAAAACTCCCAAAGGTGGGATCATGATGAGTTTTGGTGGGAATTTTTCCAAGAAAAATTCAACTAATGATATTAATTGATTGATAGAATTATTTGAAGTATTCTAATGTGATTTTCATTGAGAAATTTTAAGAATTGCGGTTTCTAGAGCAGATTTTGGCATTTTTAAAAAATTAAAAAAAAACTCCCAAGGGTGGGATCATGATGATTTTTGTGGTAATTTTTCCAAGAAAAAAATTCAACTAATGATATTAATTGATTGATAGAATTATTTGAAGTATTCTAATGTGATTTTCATTGAGAAATTTTAAGAATTGCGGTTTCTAGAGCAGATTTTGGCATTTTTAAAAAATTAAAAAACTCCCAAGGGTGGGATCATGATGAGTTTTGGTGGGAATTTTTCCAAGAAAAATTCAACTAATGATATTAATTGATTGATAGAATTATTTGAAGTATTCTAATGTGACTTTCATTGAGAAATTTTAAGAATTGCGGTTTCTAGAGCAGATTTTGGCATTTTTAAAAAATTAAAAAAAAACCTCCCAAGGGTGGGATCATGATGATTTTTGGTGAGAATTTTTCCAAGAAAATAATTCAACTAATGATACTAATTGATTGGTAGAATTATTTGAAGTATTCTAATGTGATTTTCATTGAGAAATTTTAAGAATCGCGGTTTCTAGAGCAGATTTTGGCATTTTTAAAAAATCAAAAAACTCCCAAGGGTGGGATCATGATGAGTTTTGGTGGGAATTTTTCCAAGAAAAATTCAACTAATGATATTAATTGATTGATAGAATTATTTGAAGTATTCTAATGTGATTTTCATTGAGAAATTTTAAGAATCGCGGTTTCTAGAGCAGATTTTGGCATTTTTAAAAAATTAAAAAAAACTCCCAAGGGTGGGGCCATGATGATTTTTGGTGGGAATTTTTCCAAGAAAAAAATTCAACTAATGATATTAATTGATTGGTAGAATTATTTGAAGTATTCTAATGTGATTTTCATTGAGAAATTTTAAGAATTGCGGTTTCTAGAGCAGATTTTGGCATTTTTAAAAAATTAAAAAAAACCTCCCAAGGGTGGGGTCATGATGATTTTTGGTGGGAATTTTTCCAAGAAAAAAATTCAACTAATGATATTAATTGATTGGTAGAATTATTTGAAGTATTCTAATGTGATTTTCATTGAGAAATTTTAAGAATTGCGGTGTCTAGAGCAGATTTTGGCATTTTTAAAAAATTAAAAAAAAACTCCCAAGAGTGGGATCATGATGATTTTTGTGGGAATTTTTCCAAGAAAAAAATTCAACTAATGATATTAATTGATTGGTAGAATTATTTGAAGTATTCTAATGTGATTTTCATTGAGAAATTTAAAGAATTGCGGTTTCTAGAGCAGATTTTGGCATTTTTAAAAAATAAAAAAAAAAAAAACTCCCAAGGGTGGGGTCATGATGATTTTTGGTGGGAATTTTTCCAAGAAAAAAATTCAACTAATGATATTAATTGATTGGTAGAATTATTTGAAGTATTCTAATGTGATTTTCATTGAGAAATTTTAAGAATTGCGGTTTCTAGAGCAGATTTTGGCATTTTTAAAAAATTAAAAAAAAAAACCTCCCAAGGGTGGGATCATGATGATTTTTGGTGAGAATTTTTCCAAGAAAATAATTCAACTAATGATACTAATTGATTGGTAGAATTATTTGAAGTATTCTAATGTGATTTTCATTGAGAAATTTTAAGAATTGCGGTTTTTAGAGCAGATTTTGGCATTTTTAAAAAATTAAAAAAAAACTCCCAAAGGTGGGATCATGATGAGTTTTGGTGGGAATTTTTCCAAGAAAAATTCAACTAATGATATTAATTGATTGATAGAATTATTTGAAGTATTCTAATGTGATTTTCATTGAGAAATTTTAAGAATTGCGGTTTCTAGAGCAGATTTTGGCATTTTTAAAAAATTAAAAAAAAACTCCCAAGGGTGGGATCATGATGATTTTTGTGGTAATTTTTCCAAGAAAAAAATTCAACTAATGATATTAATTGATTGGTAGAATTATTTGAAGTATTCTAATGTGATTCTCATTGAGAAATTTTAAGAATTGCGGCTTCTAGAGCAGATTTTGGCATTTTTAAAAAATTAAAAAAAAAACTCCCAAGGGTGGGATCATGATGATTTTTGGTGGGAATTTTTCCAAGAAAAAAATTCAACTAATGATATTAATTGATTGGTAGAATTATTTGAAGTATTCTAATGTGATTTTCATTGAGAAATTTTAAGAATTGCGGTTTCTAGAGCAGATTTTGGCATTTTTAAAAAATTAAAAAAAACTCCCAAGGGTGGGATCATGATGATTTTTGTGGGAATTTTTCCAAGAAAATAATTCAACTAATGATATTAATTGATTGGTAGAATTATTTGAAGTATTCTAATGTGATTTTCATTGATAAATTTTAAGAATTGCGGTTTTTAGAGCAGATTTTGGCATTTTTAAAAAATTAAAAAACTCCGAAGGGTGGGATCATGATGATTTTCGTGGGAATTTTTCCAAGAAAATAATTCAACTAATGATATTAATTGATTGGTATATTTATTTGAAGTATTCTAATGTGATTTCCATTGAGAAATTTTAAGAATTGCGGTTTCTAGAGCAGATTTTGGCATTTTTAAAAAATTAAAAAAAACTCCCAAGAGTGGGATCATGATGATTTTTGTGGGAATTTTTCCAAGAAAATAATTCAACTAATGATATTAATTGATTGGTATATTTATTTGAAGTATTCTAATGTGATTTTCATTGAGAAATTTTAAGAATTGCGGTTTTTAGAGCAGATTTTGGCATTTTTAAAAAATTAAAAAAAAAACTCCCAAAGGTGGGATCATGATGATTTTTGGTGAGAATTTTTCCAAGAAAATAATTCAAATAATGATACTAATTGATTGGTAGAATTATTTGAAGTATTCTAATGTGATTTTCATTGAGAAATTTTAAGAATTGCGGTTTCTAGAGCAGATTTTGGCATTTTTAAAAAATTAAAAAAAAACTCCCAAGAGTGGGATCATGATGAGTTTTGGTGGGAATTTTTCCAAGAAAAAAATTCAACTAATGATATTAATTGATTGGTAGAATTATTTGAAGTATTCTAATGTGATTTTCATTGAGAAATTTTAAGAATTGCGGCTTCTAGAGCAGATTTTGGCATTTTTAAAAAATTAAAAAAAACTCCCAAGGGTGGGATCATGATGATTTTTGTGGGAATTTGTCCAAGAAAATAATTCAACTAATGATATTAATTGATTGGTAGAATTATTCGAAGTATTCTAATGTGATTTTCATTGAGAAATTTTAAGAATTGCGGTTTTTAGAGCAGATTTTGGCATTTTTAAAAAATTAAAAAAAAACTCCCAAGAGTGGGATCATGATGAGTTTTGGTGGGAATTTTTCCAAGAAAAAAATTCAACTAATGATATTAATTGATTGGTAGAATTATTTGAAGTATTCTAATGTGATTTTCATTGAGAAATTTTAAGAATTGCGGCTTCTAGAGCAGATTTTGGCATTTTTAAAAAATTAAAAAAAACTCCCAAGGGTGGGATCATGATGATTTTTGTGGGAATTTTTCCAAGAAAATAATTCAACTAATGATATTAATTGATTGGTAGAATTATTTGAAGTATTCTAATGTGATTTTCATTGATAAATTTTAAGAATTGCGGTTTTTAGAGCAGATTTTGGCATTTTTAAAAAATTAAAAAACTCCCAAGGGTGGGATCATGATGATTTTTGTGGGAATTTTTCCAAGAAAATAATTCAACTAATGATATTAATTGATTGGTATATTTATTTGAAGTATTCTAATGTGATTTTCATTGAGAAATTTTAAGAATTGCGGTTTTTAGAGCAGATTTTGGCATTTTTAAAAAATTAAAAAAAAAAACTCCCAAAGGTGGGATCATGATGATTTTTGTGGGAATTTTTGCAAGAAAATAATTCAACTAATGATATTAATTGATTGGTAGAATTATTTGAAGTATTCTAATGTGATTTTTATTGAGAAATTTTAAGAATCGCGGTTTCTAGAGCAGATTTTGGCATTTTTAAAAAATTAAAAAAAAACTCCTAAGGGTGGGATCATGATGATTTTTGTGGTAATTTTTCCAAGAAAAAAATTCAACTAATGATATTAATTGATTGGTAGAATCATTTGAAGTATTCTAATGTGATTTTCATTGAGAAATTTTAAGAATTGCGGTTTCTAGAGCAGATTTTGGCATTTTTAAAAAATTAAAAAAAACTCCCAAGGGTGGGATCATGATGATTTTTGTGGGAATTTTTCCAAGAAAATAATTCAACTAATGATATTAATTGATTGGTATATTTATTTGAAGTATTCTAATGTGATTTTCATTGAGAAATTTTAAGAATTGCGGTTTCTAGAGCAGATTTTGGCATTTTTAAAAAATTAAAAAAAAAACTCCCAATGGTGGGGTCATGATGATTTTTGGTGGGAATTTTTCCAAGAAAAAAATTCAACTAATGATATTAATTGATTGGTAGAATTATTTGAAGTATTCTAATGTGATTTTCATTGAGAAATTTTAAGAATTGCGGTTTCTAGAGCAGATTTTGGCATTTTTAAAAAATTAAAAAAAAAACTCCCAAGGGTGGGATCATGATGATTTTTGTGCGAATTTTTCCAAGAAAAAAATTCAACTAATGATATTAATTGATTGGTAGAATTATTTGAAGTATTCTAATGTGATTCTCATTGAGAAATTTTAAGAATTGCGGTTTCTAGAGCAGATTTTGGCATTTTTAAAAAATAAAAAAAAAACTCCCAAGGGTGGGATCATGATGATTTTTGGTGGGAATTTTTCCAAGAAAAAAATTCAACTAATGATATTAATTGATTGGTAGAATTATTTGAAGTATTCTAATGTGATTTTCATTGAGAAATTTTAAGAATTGCGGCTTCTAGAGCAGATTTTGGCATTTTTAAAAAATTAAAAAAAAACTCCCAAGGGTGGGATCATGATGATTTTTGTGGGAATTTTTCCAAGAAAATAATTCAACTAATGATATTAATTGATTGGTAGAATTATTTGAAGTATTCTAATGTGATTTTCATTGAGAAATTTTAAGAATTGCGGTTTTTAGAGCAGATTTTGGCATTTTTAAAAAATTAAAAAAAAACTCCCAAGACTGGGATCATGATGAGTTTTGGTGGGAATTTTTCCAAGAAAAAAATTCAACTAATGATATTAATTGATTGGTAGAATTATTTGAAGTATTCTAATGTGATTTTCATTGAGAAATTTTAAGAATTGCGGTTTCTAGAGCAGATTTTGGCATTTTTAAAAAATTAAAAAAAAACTCCCAAGGGTGGGATCATGATGATTTTTGTGGGAATTTTTCCAAGAAAATAATTCAACTAATGATATTAATTGATTGGTAGAATTATTTGAAGTATTCTAATGTGATTTTCATTGATAAATTTTAAGAATTGCGGTTTTTAGAGCAGATTTTGGCATTTTTAAAAAATTAAAAAACTCCCAAGGGTGGGATCATGATGATTTTTGTGGGAATTTTTCCAAGAAAATAATTCAACTAATGATATTAATTGATTGGTATATTTATTTGAAGTATTCTAATGTGATTTTCATTGAGAAATTTTAAGAATTGCGGTTTTTAGAGCAGATTTTGGCATTTTTAAAAAATTAAAAAAAAAACTCCCAAAGGTTGGATCATGATGATTTTTGGTGAGAATTTTTCCAAGAAAATAATTCAAATAATGATACTAATTGATTGGTAGAATTATTTGAAGTATTCTAATGTGATTTTCATTGAGAAATTTTAAGAATTGCGGTTTCTAGAGCAGATTTTGGCATTTTTAAAAAATTAAAAAAAAAACTCCCAAGAGTGGGATCATGATGAGTTTTGGTGGGAATTTTTCCAAGAAAAAAATTCAACTAATGATATTAATTGATTGGTAGAATTATTTGAAGTATTCTAATGTGATTTTCATTGAGAAATTTTAAGAATTGCGGCTTCTAGAGCAGATTTTGGCATTTTTAAAAAATTAAAAAAAACTCCCAAGGGTGGGATCATGATGATTTTTGTGGGAATTTTTCCAAGAAAATAATTCAACTAATGATATTAATTGATTGGTAGAATTATTCGAAGTATTCTAATGTGATTTTCATTGAGAAATTTTAAGAATTGCGGTTTTTAGAGCAGATTTTGGCATTTTTAAAAAATTAAAAAAAAACTCCCAAGAGTGGGATCATGATGAGTTTTGGTGGGAATTTTTCCAAGAAAAAAATTCAACTAATGATATTAATTGATTGGTAGAATTATTTGAAGTATTCTAATGTGATTTTCATTGAGAAATTTTAAGAATTGCGGCTTCTAGAGCAGATTTTGGCATTTTTAAAAAATTAAAAAAAACTCCCAAGGGTGGGATCATGATGATTTTTGTGGGAATTTTTCCAAGAAAATAATTCAACTAATGATATTAATTGATTGGTAGAATTATTTGAAGTATTCTAATGTGATTTTCATTGATAAATTTTAAGAATTGCGGTTTTTAGAGCAGATTTTGGCATTTTTAAAAAATTAAAAAACTCCCAAGGGTGGGATCATGATGATTTTTGTGGGAATTTTTCCAAGAAAATAATTCAACTAATGATATTAATTGATTGGTATATTTATTTGAAGTATTCTAATGTGATTTTCATTGAGAAATTTTAAGAATTGCGGTTTTTAGAGCAGATTTTGGCATTTTTAAAAAATTAAAAAAAAAACTCCCAAAGGTGGGATCATGATGATTTTTGTGGGAATTTTTCCAAGAAAATAATTCAACTAATGATATTAATTGATTGGTAGAATTATTTGAAGTATTCTAATGTGATTTTTATTGAGAAATTTTAAGAATCGCGGTTTCTAGAGCAGATTTTGGCATTTTTAAAAAATTAAAAAAAAACTCCTAAGGGTGGGATCATGATGATTTTTGTGGTAATTTTTCCAAGAAAAAAATTCAACTAATGATATTAATTGATTGGTAGAATCATTTGAAGTATTCTAATGTGATTTTCATTGAGAAATTTTAAGAATTGCGGTTTCTAGAGCAGATTTTGGCATTTTTAAAAAAATAAAAAAAACTCCCAAGGGTGGGATCATGATGATTTTTGTGGGAATTTTTCCAAGAAAATAATTCAACTAATGATATTAATTGATTGGTATATTTATTTGAAGTATTCTAATGTGATTTTCATTGAGAAATTTTAAGAATTGCGGTTTCTAGAGCAGATTTTGGCATTTTTAAAAAATTAAAAAAAAAACTCCCAAGTGTGGGATCATGATGATTTTTGGTGGGAATTTTTCCAAGAAAAAAATTCAACTAATGATATTAATTGATTGGTAGAATTATTTGAAGTATTCTAATGTGATTTTCATTGAGAAATTTTAAGAATTGCGGTTTATAGAGCAGATTTTGGCATTTTTAAAAAATTAAAAAAAAACTCCCAGGGGTGGGATCATGATGATTTTTGTGGTAATTTTTCCAAGAAAAAAATTCAACTAATGATATTAATTGATTGGTATATTTATTTGAAGTATTCTAATGTGATTTTCATTGAGAAATTTTAAGAATTGCGGTTTCTAGAGCAGATTTTGGCATTTTTAAAAAATAAAAAAAAAACTCCCAAGGGTGGGATCATGATGATTTTTGGTGGGAATTTTTCCAAGAAAAAAATTCAACTAATGATATTAATTGATTGGTAGAATTATTTGAAGTATTCTAATGTGATTTTCATTGAGAAATTTTAAGAATTGCGGCTTCTAGAGCAGATTTTGGCATTTTTAAAAAATTAAAAAAAACTCCCAAGGGTGGGATCATGATGATTTTTGGTGGGAATTTTTCCAAGAAAAAAATTCAACTAATGATATTAATTGATTGGTAGAATTATTTGAAGTATTCTAATGTGATTTTCATTGAGAAATTTTAAGAATTGCGGCTTCTAGAGCAGATTTTGGCATTTTTAAAAAATTAAAAAAAACTCCCAAGGGTGGGATCATGATGAGTTTTGGTGGGAATTTTTCCAAGAAAAAAATTCAACTAATGATATTAATTGATTGGTAGAATTATTTGAAGTATTCTAATGTGATTTTCATTGAGAAATTTTAAGAATTGCGGTTTCTAGAGCAGATTTTGGCATTTTTAAAAAATTAAAAAAAAACTCCCAAGGGTGGGATCATGATGATTTTTGTGGGAATTTTTCCAAGAAAATAATTCAACTAATGATATTAATTGATTGGTAGAATTATTTGAAGTATTCTAATGTGATTTTCATTGATAAATTTTAAGATATGCGGTTTTTAGAGCAGATTTTGGCATTTTTAAAAAATTAAAAAACTCCCAAGGGTGGGATCATGATGATTTTTGTGGGAATTTTTCCAAGAAAATAATTCAACTAATGATATTAATTGATTGGTATATTTATTTGAAGTATTCTAATGTGATTTTCATTGAGAAATTTTAAGAATTGCGGTTTTTAGAGCAGATTTTGGCATTTTTAAAAAATTAAAAAAAAAACTCCCAAAGGTGGGATCATGATGATTTTTGTGGGAATTTTTCCAAGAAAATAATTCAACTAATGATATTAATTGATTGGTAGAATTATTTGAAGTATTCTAATGTGATTTTTATTGAGAAATTTTAAGAATCGCGGTTTCTAGAGCAGATTTTGGCATTTTTAAAAAATTAAAAAAAAACTCCTAAGGGTGGGATCATGATGATTTTTGTGGTAATTTTTCCAAGAAAAAAATTCAACTAATGATATTAATTGATTGGTAGAATCATTTGAAGTATTCTAATGTGATTTTCATTGAGAAATTTTAAGAATTGCGGTTTCTAGAGCAGATTTTGGCATTTTTAAAAAATTAAAAAAAAACTCCCAAGGGTGGGATCATGATGATTTTTGTGGGAATTTTTCCAAGAAAATAATTCAACTAATGATATTAATTGATTGGTGTATTTATTTGAAGTATTCTAATGTGATTTTCATTGAGAAATTTTAAGAATTGCGGTTTTTAGAGCAGATTTTGGCATTTTTAAAAAATTAAAAAAAAAACTCCCAAAGGTGGGATCATGATGATTTTTGGTGAGAATTTTTCCAAGAAAATAATTCAAATAATGATACTAATTGATTGGTAGAATTATTTGAAGTATTCTAATGTGATTTTCATTGAGAAATTTTAAGAATCGCGGTTTCTAGAGCAGATTTTGGCATTTTTAAAAAATTAAAAAACTCCCAAGGGTGGGATCATGATGAGTTTTGGTGGGAATTTTTCCAAGAAAAATTCAACTAATGATATTAATTGATTGATAGAATTATTTGAAGTATTCTAATGTGATTTTCATTGAGAAATTTTAAGAATTGCGGCTTCTAGAGCAGATTTTGGCATTTTTAAAAAATTAAAAAAAACTCCCAAGGGTGGGATCATGATGATTTTTGTGGTAATTTTTCCAAGAAAAAAATTCAACTAATGATATTAATTGATTGGTAGAATTATTTGAAGTATTCTAATGTGATTTTCATTGAGAAATTTTAAGAATTGCGGTTTCTAGAGCAGATTTTGGCATTTTTAAAAAATTAAAAAAAACTCCCAAGGGTGGGATCATGATGATTTTTGTGGGAATTTTTCCAAGAAAATAATTCAACTAATGATATTAATTGATTGGTAGAATTATTTGAAGTATTCTAATGTGATTTTTATTGAGAAATTTTAAGAATTGCGGTTTCTAGAGCAGATTTTGGCATTTTTAAAAAATTAAAAAAAAAACTCCCAAAGGTGGGATCATGATGATTTTTGTGGGAATTTTTCCAAGAAAATAATTCAACTAATGATATTAATTGATTGGTAGAATTATTTGAAGTATTCTAATGTAATTTTTATTGAGAAATTTTAAGAATCGCGGTTTCTAGAGCAGATTTTGGCATTTTTAAGAAATTAAAAAAAACTCCTAAGGGTGGGATCATGATGATTTTTGTGGTAATTTTTCCAAGAAAAAAATTCAACTAATGATATTAATTGATTGGTAGAATTATTTGAAGTATTCTAATGTGATTTTCATTGAGACATTTTAAGAATTGCGGTTTCTAGAGCAGATTTTGGCATTTTTAAAAAATTAAAAAAAACTCCCAAGGGTGGGATCATGATGATTTTTGTGGGAATTTTTCCAAGAAAATAATTCAACTAATGATATTAATTGATTGGTATATTTATTTGAAGTATTCTAATGTGATTTTCATTGAGAAATTTTAAGAATTGCGGTTTTTAGAGCAGATTTTGGCATTTTTAAAAAATTAAAAAAAAACTCCCAAAGGTGGGATCATGATGATTTTTGGTGAGAATTTTTCCAAGAAAATAATTCAACTAATGATATTAATTGATTGGTAGAATTATTTGAAGTATTCTAATGTGATTTTCATTGAGAAATTTTAAGAATTGCGGTTTCTAGAGCAGATTTTGGCATTTTTAAAAAATTAAAAAAAAAACTCCTAAGGGTGGGATCATGATGATTTTTGTGGTAATTTTTCCAAGAAAAAAATTCAACTAATGATATTAATTGATTGGTAGAATTATTTGAAGTATTCTAATGTGATTTTCATTGATAAATTTTAAGAATTGCGGTTTCTAGAGCAGATTTTGGCATTTTTAAAAAATTAAAAAACTCCCAAGGGTGGGATCATGATGATTTTTGTGGGAATTTTTCCAAGAAAATAATTCAAATAATGATACTAATTAATTGGTAGAATTATTTGAAGTATTCTAATGTGATTTTCATTGAGAAATTTTGGCATTTTTAAAAAATTAAAAAACTCCCAAGGGTGGGATCATGATGAGTTTTGGTGGGAATTTTTCCAAGAAAAATTCAACTAATGATATTAATTGATTGATAGAATTATTTGAAGTATTCTAATGTGACTTTCATTGAGAAATTTTAAGAATTGCGGTTTCTAGAGCAGATTTTGGCATTTTTAAAAAATTAAAAAAAAACTCCCAAGGGTGGGATCATGATGATTTTTGTGGGAATTTTTCCAAGAAAAAAATTCAACTAATGATATTAATTGATTGGTAGAATTATTTGAAGTATTCTAATGTGATTTTCATTGAGAAATTTTAAGAATCGCGGTTTCTAGAGCAGATTTTGGCATTTTTAAAAAATTAAAAAACTCCCAAGGGTGGGATCATGATGAGTTTTGGTGGGAATTTTTCCAAGAAAAATTCTACTAATGATATTAATTGATTGGTAGAATTATTTGAAGTATTCTAATGTGATTTTCATTGAGAAATTTTAAGAATTGCGGTGTCTAGAGCAGATTTTGGCATTTTTAAAAAATTAAAAAAAACTCCCAAGGGTGGGATCATGATGATTTTTGTGGGAATTTTTCCAAGAAAAAATTGAACTAATGATATTAATTGATTGGTAGAATTATTTGAAGTATTCTAATGTGATTTTCATTGAGAAATTTTAAGAATCGCGGTTTCTAGAGCAGATTTTGGCATTTTTAAAAAATTAAAAAACTCCCAAGGGTGGGATCATGATGATTTTTGTGGTAATTTTTCCAAGAAAAAAATTCTACTAATGATATTAATTGATTGGTAGAATTATTTGAAGTATTCTAATGTGATTTTCATTGAGAAATTTTAAGAATTGCGGTGTCTAGAGCAGATTTTGGCATTTTTAAAAAATTAAAAAAAAACTCCCAAGGGTGGGATCATGATGATTTTTGTGGGAATTTTTCCAAGAAAAATTCTACTAATGATATTAATTGATTGGTAGAATTATTTGAAGTATTCTAATGTGATTTTCATTGAGAAATTTTAAGAATTGCGGTTTCTAGAGCAGATTTTGGCATTTTTTAAAAATTAAAAAAAAAACTCCTAAGGGTGGGATCATGATGATTTTTGTGGGAATTTTTCCAAGAAAAAAATTCAACTAATGATATTAATTGATTGGTAGAATTATTTGAAGTATTCTAATGTGATTTTCATTGAGAAATTTTAAGAATCGCGGTTTCTAGAGCAGATTTTGGCATTTTTAAAAAATTAAAAAAAAACCTCCCAAGGGTGGGATCATGATGATTTTTGGTGAGAATTTTTCCAAGAAAATAATTCAACTAATGATACTAATTGATTGGTAGAATTATTTGAAGTATTCTAATGTGATTTTCATTGAGAAATTTTAAGAATCGCGGTTTCTAGAGCAGATTTTGGCATTTTTAAAAAATTAAAAAACTCCCAAGGGTGGGATCATGATGAGTTTTGGTGGGAATTTTTCCAAGAAAAATTCTACTAATCATATTAATTGACTGATAGAATTATTTGAAGTATTCTAATGTGATTTTCATTGAGAAATTTTAAGAATCGCGGTTTCTAGAGCAGATTTTGGCATTTTTAAAAAATTAAAAAAAACTCCCAAGGGTGGGGTCATGATGATTTTTGGTGGGAATTTTTCCAAGAAAAAAATTCAACTAATGATATTAATTGATTGGTAGAATTATTTGAAGTATTCTAATGTGATTTTCATTGAGAAATTTTAAGAATTGCGGTTTCTAGAGCAGATTTTGGCATTTTTAAAAAATTAAAAAAACCTCCCAAGGGTGGGGTCATGATGATTTTTGGTGGGAATTTTTCCAAGAAAAAAATTCAACTAATGATATTAATTGATTGGTAGAATTATTTGAAGTATTCTAATGTGATTTTCATTGAGAAATTTTAAGAATTGCGGTGTCTAGAGCAGATTTTGGCATTTTTAAAAAATTAAAAAAAAACTCCCAAGGGTGGGATCATGATGAGTTTTGGTGGGAATTTTTCCAAGAAAAATTCAACTAATGATATTAATTGATTGATAGAATTATTTGAAGTATTCTAATGTGACTTTCATTGAGAAATTTTAAGAATTGCGGTTTCTAGATCAGATTTTGGCATTTTTAAAAAATTAAAAAAAACTCCCAAGGGTGGGATCATGATGATTTTTGTGGGAATTTTTCCAAGAAAAAAATTCAACTAATGATATTAATTGATTGGTAGAATTATTTGAAGTATTCTAATGTGATTTTCATTGAGAAATTTTAAGAATTGCGGTTTCTAGAGCAGATTTTGGCATTTTTAAAAAATTAAAAAAAAAACCTCCCAAAGGTGGGATCATGATGATTTTTGGTGAGAATTTTTCCAAGAAAATAATTCAACTAATGATACTAATTGATTGGTAGAATTATTTGAAGTATTCTAATGTGATTTTCATTGAGAAATTTTAAGAATCGCGGTTTCTAGAGCAGATTTTGGCATTTTTAAAAAATTAAAAAACTCCCAAGGGTGGGATCATGATGAGTTTTGGTGGGAATTTTTCCAAGAAAAATTCAACTAATGATATTAATTGATTGATAGAATTATTTGAAGTATTCTAATGTGATTTTCATTGAGAAATTTTAAGAATTGCGGTTTCTAGAGCAGATTTTGGCATTTTTAAAAAATTAAAAAAAAACTCCCAAGGGTGGGGTCATGATGATTTTTGGTGGGAATTTTTCCAAGAAAAAAATTCAACTAATGATATTAATTGATTGGTAGAATTATTTGAAGTATTCTAATGTGATTTTCATTGAGAAATTTTAAGAATTGCGGTTTCTAGAGCAGATTTTGGCATTTTTAAAAAATTAAAAAAAAAACTCCTAAGGGTGGGATCATGATGATTTTTGTGGTAATTTTTCCAAGAAAAAAATTCAACTAATGATATTAATTGATTGGTAGAATTATTTGAAGTATTCTAATGTGATTTTCATTGAGAAATTTTAAGAATTGCGGTTTCTAGAGCAGATTTTGGCATTTTTAAAAAATTAAAAAAAACTCCCAAGGGTGGGATCATGATGATTTTTGTGGGAATTTTTCCAAGAAAATAATTCAACTAATGATATTAATTGATTGGTATATTTATTTGAAGTATTCTAATGTGATTTTCATTGAGAAATTTTAAGAATTGCGGTTTTTAGAGCAGATTTTGGCATTTTTAAAAAATTAAAAAAAAAACTCCCAAAGGTGGGATCATGATGATTTTTGTGGGAATTTTTCCAAGAAAATAATTCAACTAATGATATTAATTGATTGGTAGAATTATTTGAAATATTCTAATGTGATTTTTATTGAGAAATTTTAAGAATCGCGGTTTCTAGAGCAGATTTTGGCATTTTTAAAAAATTAAAAAAAAACTCCAAAGGGTGGGATCATGATGATTTTTGTGGGAATTTTTCCAAGAAAAAAATTCAACTAATGATATTAATTGATTGGTAGAATCATTTGAAGTATTCTAATGTGATTTTCATTGAGAAATTTTAAGAATTGCGGTTTCTAGAGCAGATTTTGGCATTTTTAAAAAATTAAAAAAAACTCCCAAGGGTGGGATCATGATGATTTTTGTGGGAATTTTTCCAAGAAAATAATTCAACTAATGATATTAATTGATTGGTATATTTATTTGAAGTATTCTAATGTGATTTTCATTGAGAAATTTTAAGAATTGCGGTTTTTAGAGCAGATTTTGGCATTTTTAAAAAATTAAAAAAAAAACTCCCAAAGGTGGGATCATGATGATTTTTGGTGAGAATTTTTCCAAGAAAATAATTCAAATAATGATACTAATTGATTGGTAGAATTATTTGAAGTATTCTAATGTGATTTTCATTGAGAAATTTTAAGAATCGCGGTTTCTAGAGCAGATTTTGGCATTTTTAAAAAATTAAAAAAAAACTCCCAAGGGTGGGATCATGATGAGTTTTGGTGGGAATTTTTCCAAGAAAAATTCAACTAATGATATTAATTGATTGATAGAATTATTTGAAGTATTCTAATGTGATTTTCATTGAGAAATTTTAAGAATTGCGGTTTCTAGAGCAGATTTTGGCATTTTTAAAAAATTAAAAAAAAACTCCCAAGGGTGGGGTCATGATGATTTTTGGTGGGAATTTTTCCAAGAAAAAAATTCAACTAATGATATTAATTGATTGGTAGAATTATTTGAAGTATTCTAATGTGATTTTCATTGAGAAATTTTAAGAATCGCGGTTTCTAGAGCAGATTTTGGCATTTTTAAAAAATTAAAAAAAAACCTCCCAAGGGTGGGATCATGATGATTTTTGGTGAGAATTTTTCCAAGAAAATAATTCAACTAATGATACTAATTGATTGGTAGAATTATTTGAAGTATTCTAATGTGATTTTCATTGAGAAATTTTAAGAATCGCGGTTTCTAGAGCAGATTTTGGCATTTTTAAAAAATTAAAAAACTCCCAAGGGTGGGATCATGATGAGTTTTGGTGGGAATTTTTCCAAGAAAAATTCAACTAATGATATTAATTGATTGATAGAATTATTTGAAGTATTCTAATGTGATTTTCATTGAGAAATTTTAAGAATTGCGGTTTCTAGAGCAGATTTTGGCATTTTTAAAAAATTAAAAAAAACTCCCAAGGGTGGGGTCATGATGATTTTTGGTGGGAATTTTTCCAAGAAAAAAATTCAACTAATGATATTAATTGATTGGTAGAATTATTTGAAGTATTCTAATGTGATTTTCATTGAGAAATTTTAAGAATTGCGGTTTCTAGAGCAGATTTTGGCATTTTTAGAAAATTAAAAAAAAAAACTCCTAAGGGTGGGATCATGATGATTTTTGTGGTAATTTTTCCAAGAAAATAATTCAACTAATGATATTAATTGATTGGTAGAATTATTTGAAGTATTCTAATGTGATTTTTATTGAGAAATTTCAAGAGTCGCGGTTTCTAGAGCAGATTTTGGTATTTTTAAGAAATTAAAAAAAAAACTCCTAAGGGTGGGATCATGATGATTTTTGTGGTAATTTTTCCAAGAAAAAAATTCAACTAATGATATTAATTGATTGGTAGAATTATTTGAAGTATTCTAATGTGATTTTCATTGAGAAATTTTAAGAATTGCGGTTTCTAGAGCAGATTTTGGCATTTTTAAAAAATTAAAAAAAAAACTCCTAAGGGTGGGATCATGATGATTTTTGTGGTAATTTTTCCAAGAAAAAAATTCAACTAATGATATTAATTGATTGGTAGAATTATTTGAAGTATTCTAATGTGATTTTCATTGAGAAATTTTAAGAATTGCGGTTTCCAGAGCAGATTTTGGCATTTTTAAAAAATTAAAAAAAAAACTCCTAAGGGTGGGATCATGATGATTTTTGTGGGAATTTTTCCAAGAAAATAATTCAAATAATGATACTAATTGATTGGTAGAATTATGTGAAGTATTCTAATGTGATTTTCATTGAGAAATTTTAAGAATCGCGGTTTCTAGAGTAGATTTTGGCATTTTTAAAATATTAAAAAAAAACTCCCAAGGGTGGGATCATGATGAGTTTTGGTGGGAATTTTTCCAAGAAAAATTCAACTAATGATATTAATTGATTGATAGAATTATTTGAAGTATTCTAATGTGACTTTCATTGAGAAATTTTAAGAATTGCGGTTTCTAGAGCAGATTTTGGCATTTTTAAAAAATTAAAAAAAAACTCCCAAGGGTAGGGTCATGATGATTTTTGTGGGAATTTTTCCAAGAAAAAAATTCAACTAATGATATTAATTGATTGGTAGAATTATTTGAAGTATTCTAATGTGATTTTCATTGAGAAATTTTAAGAATCGCGGTTTCTAGAGCAGATTTTGGCATTTTTAAAAAATTAAAAAAAAACCTCCCAAGGGTGGGATCATGATGATTTTTGGTGAGAATTTTTCCAAGAAAATAATTCAACTAATGATACTAATTGATTGGTAGAATTATTTGAAGTATTCTAATGTGATTTTCATTGAGAAATTTTAAGAATCGCGGTTTCTAGAGCAGATTTTGGCATTTTTAAAAAATTAAAAAACTCCCAAGGGTGGGATCATGATGAGTTTTGGTGGGAATTTTTCCAAGAAAAATTCAACTAATGATATTAATTGATTGATAGAATTATTTGAAGTATTCTAATGTGATTTTCATTGAGAAATTTTAAGAATCGCGGTTTCTAGAGCAGATTTTGGCATTTTTAAAAAATTAAAAAAAACTCCCAAGGGTGGGGTCATGATGATTTTTGGTGGGAATTTTTCCAAGAAAAAAATTCAACTAATGATATTAATTGATTGGTAGAATTATTTGAAGTATTCTAATGTGATTTTCATTGAGAAATTTTAAGAATTGCGGTTTCTAGAGCAGATTTTGGCATTTTTAAAAAATTAAAAAAAACCTCCCAAGGGTGGGGTCATGATGATTTTTGGTGGGAATTTTTCCAAGAAAAAAATTCAACTAATGATATTAATTGATTGGTAGAATTATTTGAAGTATTCTAATGTGATTTTCATTGAGAAATTTTAAGAATTGCGGTGTCTAGAGCAGATTTTGGCATTTTTAAAAAATTAAAAAAAACCTCCCAAGGGTGGGGTCATGATGATTTTTGGTGGGAATTTTTCCAAGAAAAAAATTCAACTAATGATATTAATTGATTGGTAGAATTATTTGAAGTATTCTAATGTGATTTTCATTGATAAATTTTAAGAATTGCGGTTTCTAGAGCAGATTTTGGCATTTTTAAAAAATTAAAAAACTCCCAAGGGTGGGATCATGATGATTTTTGTGGGAATTTTTCCAAGAAAATAATTCAAATAATGATACTAATTAATTGGTAGAATTATTTGAAGTATTCTAATGTGATTTTCATTGAGAAATTTTGGCATTTTTAAAAAATTAAAAAACTCCCAAGGGTGGGATCATGATGAGTTTTGGTGGGAATTTTTCCAAGAAAAATTCAACTAATGATATTAATTGATTGATAGAATTATTTGAAGTATTCTAATGTGACTTTCATTGAGAAATTTTAAGAATTGCGGTTTCTAGAGCAGATTTTGGCATTTTTAAAAAATTAAAAAAAAACTCCCAAGGGTGGGATCATGATGATTTTTGTGGGAATTTTTCCAAGAAAAAAATTCAACTAATGATATTAATTGATTGGTAGAATTATTTGAAGTATTCTAATGTGATTTTCATTGAGAAATTTTAAGAATCGCGGTTTCTAGAGCAGATTTTGGCATTTTTAAAAAATTAAAAAACTCCCAAGGGTGGGATCATGATGAGTTTTGGTGGGAATTTTTCCAAGAAAAATTCTACTAATGATATTAATTGATTGGTAGAATTATTTGAAGTATTCTAATGTGATTTTCATTGAGAAATTTTAAGAATTGCGGTGTCTAGAGCAGATTTTGGCATTTTTAAAAAATTAAAAAAAACTCCCAAGGGTGGGATCATGATGATTTTTGTGGGAATTTTTCCAAGAAAAAATTGAACTAATGATATTAATTGATTGGTAGAATTATTTGAAGTATTCTAATGTGATTTTCATTGAGAAATTTTAAGAATCGCGGTTTCTAGAGCAGATTTTGGCATTTTTAAAAAATTAAAAAACTCCCAAGGGTGGGATCATGATGATTTTTGTGGTAATTTTTCCAAGAAAAAAATTCTACTAATGATATTAATTGATTGGTAGAATTATTTGAAGTATTCTAATGTGATTTTCATTGAGAAATTTTAAGAATTGCGGTGTCTAGAGCAGATTTTGGCATTTTTAAAAAATTAAAAAAAAACTCCCAAGGGTGGGATCATGATGATTTTTGTGGGAATTTTTCCAAGAAAAATTCTACTAATGATATTAATTGATTGGTAGAATTATTTGAAGTATTCTAATGTGATTTTCATTGAGAAATTTTAAGAATTGCGGTTTCTAGAGCAGATTTTGGCATTTTTTAAAAATTAAAAAAAAAACTCCTAAGGGTGGGATCATGATGATTTTTGTGGGAATTTTTCCAAGAAAAAAATTCAACTAATGATATTAATTGATTGGTAGAATTATTTGAAGTATTCTAATGTGATTTTCATTGAGAAATTTTAAGAATCGCGGTTTCTAGAGCAGATTTTGGCATTTTTAAAAAATTAAAAAACTCCCAAGGGTGGGATCATGATGATTTTTGTGGTAATTTTTCCAAGAAAAAAATTCTACTAATGATATTAATTGATTGGTAGAATTATTTGAAGTATTCTAATGTGATTTTCATTGAGAAATTTTAAGAATTGCGGTGTCTAGAGCAGATTTTGGCATTTTTAAAAAATTAAAAAAAAACTCCCAAGGGTGGGATCATGATGATTTTTGTGGGAATTTTTCCAAGAAAAATTCTACTAATGATATTAATTGATTGGTAGAATTATTTGAAGTATTCTAATGTGATTTTCATTGAGAAATTTTAAGAATTGCGGTGTCTAGAGCAGATTTTGGCATTTTTAAAAAATTAAAAAAAAACTCCCAAGGGTGGGATCATGATGATTTTTGTGGGAATTTTTCCAAGAAAAATTCTACTAATGATATTAATTGATTGGTAGAATTATTTGAAGTATTCTAATGTGATTTTCATTGAGAAATTTTAAGAATCGCGGTTTCTAGAGCAGATTTTGGCATTTTTAAAAAATTAAAAAAAAACCTCCCAAGGGTGGGATCATGATGATTTTTGGTGAGAATTTTTCCAAGAAAATAATTCAACTAATGATACTAATTGATTGGTAGAATTATTTGAAGTATTCTAATGTGATTTTCATTGAGAAATTTTAAGAATCGCGGTTTCTAGAGCAGATTTTGGCATTTTTAAAAAATTAAAAAACTCCCAAGGGTGGGATCATGATGAGTTTTGGTGGGAATTTTTCCAAGAAAAATTCTACTAATCATATTAATTGACTGATAGAATTATTTGAAGTATTCTAATGTGATTTTCATTGAGAAATTTTAAGAATCGCGGTTTCTAGAGCAGATTTTGGCATTTTTAAAAAATTAAAAAAAACTCCCAAGGGTGGGGTCATGATGATTTTTGGTGGGAATTTTTCCAAGAAAAAAATTCAACTAATGATATTAATTGATTGGTAGAATTATTTGAAGTATTCTAATGTGATTTTCATTGAGAAATTTTAAGAATTGCGGTTTCTAGAGCAGATTTTGGCATTTTTAAAAAATTAAAAAAACCTCCCAAGGGTGGGGTCA
This sequence comes from Phlebotomus papatasi, assembly GCF_024763615.1. Taxonomy (NCBI): domain Eukaryota; kingdom Metazoa; phylum Arthropoda; class Insecta; order Diptera; family Psychodidae; genus Phlebotomus; species Phlebotomus papatasi. Next base: position 201,882 of record NW_026604475.1, read on the forward strand.
TGATGATTTTTGGTGGGAATTTTTCCAAGAAAAAAATTCAACTAATGATATTAATTGATTGGTAGAATTATTTGAAGTATTCTAATGTGATTTTCATTGAGAAATTTTAAGAATTGCGGTGTCTAGAGCAGATTTTGGCATTTTTAAAAAATTAAAAAAAAACTCCCAAGGGTGGGATCATGATGAGTTTTGGTGGGAATTTTTCCAAGAAAAATTCAACTAATGATATTAATTGATTGATAGAATTATTTGAAGTATTCTAATGTGACTTTCATTGAGAAATTTTAAGAATTGCGGTTTCTAGATCAGATTTTGGCATTTTTAAAAAATTAAAAAAAACTCCCAAGGGTGGGATCATGATGATTTTTGTGGGAATTTTTCCAAGAAAAAAATTCAACTAATGATATTAATTGATTGGTAGAATTATTTGAAGTATTCTAATGTGATTTTCATTGAGAAATTTTAAGAATTGCGGTTTCTAGAGCAGATTTTGGCATTTTTAAAAAATTAAAAAAAAAACCTCCCAAAGGTGGGATCATGATGATTTTTGGTGAGAATTTTTCCAAGAAAATAATTCAACTAATGATACTAATTGATTGGTAGAATTATTTGAAGTATTCTAATGTGATTTTCATTGAGAAATTTTAAGAATCGCGGTTTCTAGAGCAGATTTTGGCATTTTTAAAAAATTAAAAAACTCCCAAGGGTGGGATCATGATGAGTTTTGGTGGGAATTTTTCCAAGAAAAATTCAACTAATGATATTAATTGATTGATAGAATTATTTGAAGTATTCTAATGTGATTTTCATTGAGAAATTTTAAGAATTGCGGTTTCTAGAGCAGATTTTGGCATTTTTAAAAAATTAAAAAAAAACTCCCAAGGGTGGGGTCATGATGATTTTTGGTGGGAATTTTTCCAAGAAAAAAATTCAACTAATGATATTAATTGATTGGTAGAATTATTTGAAGTATTCTAATGTGATTTTCATTGAGAAATTTTAAGAATTGCGGTTTCTAGAGCAGATTTTGGCATTTTTAAAAAATTAAAAAAAAAACTCCTAAGGGTGGGATCATGATGATTTTTGTGGTAATTTTTCCAAGAAAAAAATTCAACTAATGATATTAATTGATTGGTAGAATTATTTGAAGTATTCTAATGTGATTTTCATTGAGAAATTTTAAGAATTGCGGTTTCTAGAGCAGATTTTGGCATTTTTAAAAAATTAAAAAAAACTCCCAAGGGTGGGATCATGATGATTTTTGTGGGAATTTTTCCAAGAAAATAATTCAACTAATGATATTAATTGATTGGTATATTTATTTGAAGTATTCTAATGTGATTTTCATTGAGAAATTTTAAGAATTGCGGTTTTTAGAGCAGATTTTGGCATTTTTAAAAAATTAAAAAAAAAACTCCCAAAGGTGGGATCATGATGATTTTTGTGGGAATTTTTCCAAGAAAATAATTCAACTAATGATATTAATTGATTGGTAGAATTATTTGAAATATTCTAATGTGATTTTTATTGAGAAATTTTAAGAATCGCGGTTTCTAGAGCAGATTTTGGCATTTTTAAAAAATTAAAAAAAAACTCCAAAGGGTGGGATCATGATGATTTTTGTGGGAATTTTTCCAAGAAAAAAATTCAACTAATGATATTAATTGATTGGTAGAATCATTTGAAGTATTCTAATGTGATTTTCATTGAGAAATTTTAAGAATTGCGGTTTCTAGAGCAGATTTTGGCATTTTTAAAAAATTAAAAAAAACTCCCAAGGGTGGGATCATGATGATTTTTGTGGGAATTTTTCCAAGAAAATAATTCAACTAATGATATTAATTGATTGGTATATTTATTTGAAGTATTCTAATGTGATTTTCATTGAGAAATTTTAAGAATTGCGGTTTTTAGAGCAGATTTTGGCATTTTTAAAAAATTAAAAAAAAAACTCCCAAAGGTGGGATCATGATGATTTTTGGTGAGAATTTTTCCAAGAAAATAATTCAAATAATGATACTAATTGATTGGTAGAATTATTTGAAGTATTCTAATGTGATTTTCATTGAGAAATTTTAAGAATCGCGGTTTCTAGAGCAGATTTTGGCATTTTTAAAAAATTAAAAAAAAACTCCCAAGGGTGGGATCATGATGAGTTTTGGTGGGAATTTTTCCAAGAAAAATTCAACTAATGATATTAATTGATTGATAGAATTATTTGAAGTATTCTAATGTGATTTTCATTGAGAAATTTTAAGAATTGCGGTTTCTAGAGCAGATTTTGGCATTTTTAAAAAATTAAAAAAAAACTCCCAAGGGTGGGGTCATGATGATTTTTGGTGGGAATTTTTCCAAGAAAAAAATTCAACTAATGATATTAATTGATTGGTAGAATTATTTGAAGTATTCTAATGTGATTTTCATTGAGAAATTTTAAGAATCGCGGTTTCTAGAGCAGATTTTGGCATTTTTAAAAAATTAAAAAAAAACCTCCCAAGGGTGGGATCATGATGATTTTTGGTGAGAATTTTTCCAAGAAAATAATTCAACTAATGATACTAATTGATTGGTAGAATTATTTGAAGTATTCTAATGTGATTTTCATTGAGAAATTTTAAGAATCGCGGTTTCTAGAGCAGATTTTGGCATTTTTAAAAAATTAAAAAACTCCCAAGGGTGGGATCATGATGAGTTTTGGTGGGAATTTTTCCAAGAAAAATTCAACTAATGATATTAATTGATTGATAGAATTATTTGAAGTATTCTAATGTGATTTTCATTGAGAAATTTTAAGAATTGCGGTTTCTAGAGCAGATTTTGGCATTTTTAAAAAATTAAAAAAAACTCCCAAGGGTGGGGTCATGATGATTTTTGGTGGGAATTTTTCCAAGAAAAAAATTCAACTAATGATATTAATTGATTGGTAGAATTATTTGAAGTATTCTAATGTGATTTTCATTGAGAAATTTTAAGAATTGCGGTTTCTAGAGCAGATTTTGGCATTTTTAGAAAATTAAAAAAAAAAACTCCTAAGGGTGGGATCATGATGATTTTTGTGGTAATTTTTCCAAGAAAATAATTCAACTAATGATATTAATTGATTGGTAGAATTATTTGAAGTATTCTAATGTGATTTTTATTGAGAAATTTCAAGAGTCGCGGTTTCTAGAGCAGATTTTGGTATTTTTAAGAAATTAAAAAAAAAACTCCTAAGGGTGGGATCATGATGATTTTTGTGGTAATTTTTCCAAGAAAAAAATTCAACTAATGATATTAATTGATTGGTAGAATTATTTGAAGTATTCTAATGTGATTTTCATTGAGAAATTTTAAGAATTGCGGTTTCTAGAGCAGATTTTGGCATTTTTAAAAAATTAAAAAAAAAACTCCTAAGGGTGGGATCATGATGATTTTTGTGGTAATTTTTCCAAGAAAAAAATTCAACTAATGATATTAATTGATTGGTAGAATTATTTGAAGTATTCTAATGTGATTTTCATTGAGAAATTTTAAGAATTGCGGTTTCCAGAGCAGATTTTGGCATTTTTAAAAAATTAAAAAAAAAAACTCCTAAGGGTGGGATCATGATGATTTTTGTGGGAATTTTTCCAAGAAAATAATTCAAATAATGATACTAATTGATTGGTAGAATTATGTGAAGTATTCTAATGTGATTTTCATTGAGAAATTTTAAGAATCGCGGTTTCTAGAGTAGATTTTGGCATTTTTAAAATATTAAAAAAAAACTCCCAAGGGTGGGATCATGATGAGTTTTGGTGGGAATTTTTCCAAGAAAAATTCAACTAATGATATTAATTGATTGATAGAATTATTTGAAGTATTCTAATGTGACTTTCATTGAGAAATTTTAAGAATTGCGGTTTCTAGAGCAGATTTTGGCATTTTTAAAAAATTAAAAAAAAACTCCCAAGGGTAGGGTCATGATGATTTTTGTGGGAATTTTTCCAAGAAAAAAATTCAACTAATGATATTAATTGATTGGTAGAATTATTTGAAGTATTCTAATGTGATTTTCATTGAGAAATTTTAAGAATCGCGGTTTCTAGAGCAGATTTTGGCATTTTTAAAAAATTAAAAAAAAACCTCCCAAGGGTGGGATCATGATGATTTTTGGTGAGAATTTTTCCAAGAAAATAATTCAACTAATGATACTAATTGATTGGTAGAATTATTTGAAGTATTCTAATGTGATTTTCATTGAGAAATTTTAAGAATCGCGGTTTCTAGAGCAGATTTTGGCATTTTTAAAAAATTAAAAAACTCCCAAGGGTGGGATCATGATGAGTTTTGGTGGGAATTTTTCCAAGAAAAATTCAACTAATGATATTAATTGATTGATAGAATTATTTGAAGTATTCTAATGTGATTTTCATTGAGAAATTTTAAGAATCGCGGTTTCTAGAGCAGATTTTGGCATTTTTAAAAAATTAAAAAAAACTCCCAAGGGTGGGGTCATGATGATTTTTGGTGGGAATTTTTCCAAGAAAAAAATTCAACTAATGATATTAATTGATTGGTAGAATTATTTGAAGTATTCTAATGTGATTTTCATTGAGAAATTTTAAGAATTGCGGTTTCTAGAGCAGATTTTGGCATTTTTAAAAAATTAAAAAAAACCTCCCAAGGGTGGGGTCATGATGATTTTTGGTGGGAATTTTTCCAAGAAAAAAATTCAACTAATGATATTAATTGATTGGTAGAATTATTTGAAGTATTCTAATGTGATTTTCATTGAGAAATTTTAAGAATTGCGGTGTCTAGAGCAGATTTTGGCATTTTTAAAAAATTAAAAAAAAACTCCCAAGGGTAGGATCATGATGATTTTTGTGGGAATTTTTCCAAGAAAAAAATTCAACTAATGATATTAATTGATTGGTAGAATTATTTGAAGTATTCTAATGTGATTTTCATTGAGAAATTTTAAGAATTGCGGTTTCTAGAGCAGATTTTGGCATTTTTAAAAAATTAAAAAAAAAACTCCCAAGGGTGGGATCATGATGATTTTTGTGGGAATTTTTCCAAGAAAAAAATTCAACTAATGATATTAATTGATTGGTAGAATTATTTGAAGTATTCTAATGTGATTTTCATTGAGAAATTTTAAGAATTGCGGTTTCTAGAGCAGATTTTGGCATTTTTAAAAAATAAAAAAAAAACTCCCAAGGGTGGGATCATGATGATTTTTGTGGGAATTTTTCCAAGAAAATAATTCAACTAATGATATTAATTGATTGGTAGAATTATTTGAAGTATTCTAATGTGATTTTCATTGAGAAATTTTAAGAATTGCGGTTTCTAGAGCAGATTTTGGCATTTTTAAAAAATTAAAAAAAAACTCACAAGGGTGGGATCATGATGATTTTTGTGGGAATTTTTCCAAGAAAAAAAATCAACTAATGATATTAATTGATTGATAGAATTATTTGAAGTATTCTAATGTGATTTTCATTGAGAAATTTTAAGAATTGCGGCTTCTAGAGCAGATTTTGGCATTTTTAAAAAATTAAAAAAAAACTCCCAAAGGTGGGATCATGATGATTTTTGTGGGAATTTTTCCAAGAAAAGAATTCAACTAATGATATTAATTGATTGGTAGAATTATTTGAAGTATTCTAATGTGATTTTTATTGAGAAATTTTAAGAATTGCGGTTTCTAGAGCAGATTTTGGCATTTTTAAAAAATAAAAAAAAACTCCCAAGGGTGGGGTCATGATGATTTTTGGTGGGAATTTTTCCAAGAAAAAAAATTCAACTAATGATATTAATTGATTGGTAGAATAATTTGAAGTATTCTAATGTGATTTTCATTGAGAAATTTTAAGAATTGCGCTTTCTAGAGCAGATTTTGGCATTTTTAAAAAATAAAAAAAAACTCCCAAGGGTGGGATCATGATGATTTTTGGTGGGAATTTTTCCAAGAAAAAAATTCAACTAATGACATTATTTGATTGGTAGAATTATTTGAAGTATTCTAATGTGATTTTCATTAAGAAATTATAAGAATTGCGGCTTCTAGAGCAGATTTTGGCATTTTTAAAAAATTAAAAAAAAACTCACAAGGGTGGGATCATGATGATTTTTGTGGGAATTTTTCCAAGAAAAAAATTCAACTAATGATATTAATTGATTGATAGAATTATTTGAAGTATTCTAATGTGATTTTCATTGAGAAATTTTAAGAATTGCGGCTTCTAGAGCAGATTTTGGCATTTTTAAAAAATTAAAAAAAACTCCCAAGGGTGGGATCATGATGATTTTTGTGGGAATTTTTCCAAGAAAAAAATTCAACTAATGATATTAATTGATTGGTAGAATTATTTGAAGTATTCTAATGTGATTTTCATTGAGAAATTTAAAGAATTGCGGTTTCTAGAGCAGATTTTGGCATTTTTAAAAAATTAAAAAAAAAAACTCCCAAGGGTGGGATCATGATGATTTTTGGTGGGAATTTTTCCAAGAAAAAAAATTCAACTAATGATATTAATTGATTGGTAGAATTATTTGAAGTATTCTAATGTGATTTTCATTGAGAAATTTTAAGAATTGCGGTTTCTAGAGCAGATTTTGGCATTTTTTAAAAATTAAAAAAAACTCCCAAGGGTGGGATCATGATGATTTTTGGTGGGAATTTTTCCAAGAAAAAAATTCAACTAATGATATTAATTGATTGGTAGAGTTATTTGAAGTATTCTAATGTGATTTTCATTGAGAAATTTTAAGAATTGCGGTTTTTAGAGCAGATTTTGGCATTTTTAAAAAATTAAAAAACTCCCAAGGGTGGGATCATCATGATTTTTGTGGGAATTTTTCCAAGAAAATAATTCAACTAATGATATTAATTGATTGGTAGAATTATTTGAAGTATTCTAACGTGATTTTCATTGAGAAATTTTAAGAATTGCGGTTTTTAGAGCAGATTTTGGCATTTTTAAAAAATTAAAAAACTCCCAAGGGTGGGATCATGATGATTTTTGTGGGAATTTTTCCAAGAAAATAATTCAACTAATGATATTAATTGATTGATAGAATTATGTGAAGTATTCTAATGTGATTTTCATTGAGAAATTTTAAGAATTGCGGTTTTTAGAGCAGATTTTGGCATTTTTAAAAAATTAAAAAACTCCCAAGGGTGGGATCATGATGATTTTTGTGGGAATTTTTCCAAAAAAAAATTCAACTAATGATATTAATTGATTGGTAGAATTATCTGAAGTATTCTAATGTGATTTTCATTGAGAAATTTTAAGAATTGCGCTTTCTAGAGCAGATTTTGGCATTTTTAAAAAATAAAAAAAAAACTCCCAAGGGTGGGATCATGATGATTTTTGTGGGATTTTTTCCAAGAAAATAATTCAACTAATGATATTAATTGATTGGTAAAATTATTTGAAGTATTCTAATGTGATTTTCATTGAGAAATTTTAAGAATTGCGGCTTCTAGAGCAGATTTTGGCATTTTTAAAAAATTAAAAAAAAACTCCCAAGGGTGGGATCATGATGATTTTTGTGGGAATTTTTCCAAGAAAAAAATTCAACTAATGATATTAATTGATTGGTAGAATTATTTGAAGTATTCTAATGTGATTTTCATTGAGAAATTTTAAGAATTGCGGTTTCTAGAGCAGATTTTGGCATTTTTAAAAAATTAAAAAAAAACTCCCAAGGGTGGGATCATGATGATTTTTGGTGGGAATTTTTCCAAGAAAAAAAATTCAACTAATGATATTAATTGATTGGTAGAATTATCTGAAGTATTCTAATGTGATTTTCATTGAGAAATTTTAAGAATTGCGCTTTCTAGAGCAGATTTTGGCATTTTTAAAAAATAAAAAAAAAACTCCCAAGGGTGGGATCATGATGATTTTTGTGGGATTTTTTCCAAGAAAAAAATTCAACTAATGACATTATTTGATCGGTAGAATTATTTGAAGTATTCTAATGTGATTTTCATTAAGAAATTATAAGAATTGCGGCTTCTAGAGCAGATTTTGGCATTTTTAAAAAATTAAAAAAAAACTCCCAAGGGTGGGATCATGATGATTTTTGTGGGAATTTTTCCAAGAAAAAAATTCAACTAATGATATTAATTGATTGGTAGAATTATTTGAAGTATTCTAATGTGATTTTCATTGAGAAATTTTAAGAATTGCGGTTTCTAGAGCAGATTTTGGCATTTTTAAAAAATTAAAAAAAAACTCCCAAGGGTGGGATCATGATGATTTTTGGTGGGAATTTTTCCAAGAAAAAAAATTCAACTAATGATATTAATTGATTGGTAGAATTATTTGAAGTATTCTAATGTGATTTTCATTGAGAAATTTTCAGAATTGCGGTTTCTAGAGCAGATTTTGGCATTTTTTAAAAATTAAAAAAAACTCCCAAGGGTGGGATCATGATGATTTTTGGTGGGAATTTTTCCAAGAAAAAAATTCAACTAATGATATTAATTGATTGGTAGAGTTATTTGAAGTATTCTAATGTGATTTTCATTGAGAAATTTTAAGAATTGCGGCTTCTAGAGCAGATTTTGGCATTTTTAAAAAATTAAAAAAAAACTCCCAAGGGTGGGATCATGATGATTTTTGGTGGGAATTTTTCCAAGAAAAAAAATTCAACTAATGATATTAATTGATTGGTAGAATTATTTGAAGTATTCTAATGTGATTTTCATTGAGAAATTTTAAGAATTGCGGTTTTTAGAGCAGATTTTGGCATTTTTAAAAAATTAAAAAACTCCCAAGGGTGGGGTCATGATGATTTTTGTGGGAATTTTTCCAAGAAAATAATTCAACTAATGATATTAATTGATTGGTAGAATTATTTGAAGTATTCTAATGTGATTTTCATTGAGAAATTTTAAGAATTGCGGCTTCTAGAGCAGATTTTGGCATTTTTAAAAAATTAAAAAAAACTCCCAAGGGTGGGGTCATGATGATTTTTGTGGGAATTTTTCCAAGAAAATAATTCAACTAATGATACTAATGGATTGATAGAATTATTTGAAGTATTCTAATGTGATTTTCATTGAGAAATTTTAAGAATTGCGGCTTCTAGAGCAGATTTTGGCATTTTTAAAAAATTAAAAAAAAAACTCCCAAGGGTGGGATCATGATGATTTTTGGTGGGAATTTTTCCAAGAAAAAAATTCAACTAATGATATTAATTGATTGGTAGAATTATTTGAAGTATTCTAATGTGATTTTCATTGAGAAATTTTAAGAATTGCGGTTTTTAGAGCAGATTTTGGCATTTTTAAAAAATTAAAAAACTCCCAAGGGTGGGGTCATGATGATTTTTGTGGGAATTTTTCCAAGAAAATAATTCAACTAATGATATTAATTGATTGATAGAATTATTTGAAGTATTCTAATGTGATTTTCATTGAGAAATTTTAAGAATTGCGGTTTTTAGAGCAGATTTTGGCATTTTTAAAAAATTAAAAAACTCCCAAGGGTGGGGTCATGATGATTTTTGTGGGAATTTTTCCAAGAAAAGAATTCAACTAATGATATTAATTGATTGATAGAATTATTTGAAGTATTCTAATGTGATTTTCATTGAGAAATTTTAAGAATTGCGGTTTCTAGAGCAGATTTTGGCATTTTTAAAAATTTAAAAAAAAACTCCCAAGGGTGGGGTCATGATGATTTTTGGTGGGAATTTTTCCAAGAAAAAAATTCAACTAATGATATTAATTGATTGGTAGAATTATTTGAAGTATTCTAATGTGATTTTCATTGAGAAATTTTAAGAATTGCGGTTTCTAGAGCAGATTTTGGCATTTTTAAAAAATTAAAAAAAAACTCCTAAGGGTGGGATCATGATGATTTTTGTGGGAATTTTTCCAAGAAAAAAATTCAACTAATGATATTAATTGATTGGTAGAATTATTTGAAGTATTCTAATGTGATTTTCATTGAGAAATTTTAAGAATTGCGGTTTCTAGAGCAGATTTTGGCATTTTTAAAAAATTAAAAAAAAACTCCCAAGGGTGGGATCATGATGATTTTTGGTGGGAATTTTTCCAAGAAAAAAAATTCAACTAATGATATTAATTGATTGGTAGAATTATTTGAAGTATTCTAATGTGATTTTCATTGAGAAATTTTAAGAATTGCGGTTTCTAGAGCAGATTTTGGCATTTTTTAAAAATTAAAAAAAACTCCCAAGGGTGGGATCATGATGATTTTTGGTGGGAATTTTTCCAAGAAAAAAATTCAACTAATGATATTAATTGATTGGTAGAGTTATTTGAAGTATTCTAATGTGATTTTCATTGAGAAATTTTAAGAATTGCGGTTTTTAGAGCAGATTTTGGCATTTTTAAAAAATTAAAAAACTCCCAAGGGTGGGATCATCATGATTTTTGTGGGAATTTTTCCAAGAAAATAATTCAACTAATGATATTAATTGATTGGTAGAATTATTTGAAGTATTCTAACGTGATTTTCATTGAGAAATTTTAAGAATTGCGGTTTTTAGAGCAGATTTTGGCATTTTTAAAAAATTAAAAAACTCCCAAGGGTGGGATCATGATGATTTTTGTGGGAATTTTTCCAAGAAAATAATTCAACTAATGATATTAATTGATTGATAGAATTATGTGAAGTATTCTAATGTGATTTTCATTGAGAAATTTTAAGAATTGCGGTTTTTAGAGCAGATTTTGGCATTTTTAAAAAATTAAAAAACTCCCAAGGGTGGGATCATGATGATTTTTGTGGGAATTTTTCCAAAAAAAAATTCAACTAATGATATTAATTGATTGGTAGAATTATCTGAAGTATTCTAATGTGATTTTCATTGAGAAATTTTAAGAATTGCGCTTTCTAGAGCAGATTTTGGCATTTTTAAAAAATAAAAAAAAAACTCCCAAGGGTGGGATCATGATGATTTTTGTGGGATTTTTTCCAAGAAAATAATTCAACTAATGATATTAATTGATTGGTAAAATTATTTGAAGTATTCTAATGTGATTTTCATTGAGAAATTTTAAGAATTGCGGCTTCTAGAGCAGATTTTGGCATTTTTAAAAAATTAAAAAAAAACTCCCAAGGGTGGGATCATGATGATTTTTGTGGGAATTTTTCCAAGAAAAAAATTCAACTAATGATATTAATTGATTGGTAGAATTATTTGAAGTATTCTAATGTGATTTTCATTGAGAAATTTTAAGAATTGCGGTTTCTAGAGCAGATTTTGGCATTTTTAAAAAATTAAAAAAAAACTCCCAAGGGTGGGATCATGATGATTTTTGGTGGGAATTTTTCCAAGAAAAAAAATTCAACTAATGATATTAATTGATTGGTAGAATTATCTGAAGTATTCTAATGTGATTTTCATTGAGAAATTTTAAGAATTGCGCTTTCTAGAGCAGATTTTGGCATTTTTAAAAAATAAAAAAAAACTCCCAAGGGTGGGATCATGATGATTTTTGTGGGATTTTTTCCAAGAAAAAAATTCAACTAATGACATTATTTGATCGGTAGAATTATTTGAAGTATTCTAATGTGATTTTCATTAAGAAATTATAAGAATTGCGGCTTCTAGAGCAGATTTTGGCATTTTTAAAAAATTAAAAAAAAACTCCCAAGGGTGGGATCATGATGATTTTTGTGGGAATTTTTCCAAGAAAAAAATTCAACTAATGATATTAATTGATTGGTAGAATTATTTGAAGTATTCTAATGTGATTTTCATTGAGAAATTTTAAGAATTGCGGTTTCTAGAGCAGATTTTGGCATTTTTAAAAAATTAAAAAAAAACTCCCAAGGGTGGGATCATGATGATTTTTGGTGGGAATTTTTCCAAGAAAAAAAATTCAACTAATGATATTAATTGATTGGTAGAATTATTTGAAGTATTCTAATGTGATTTTCATTGAGAAATTTTCAGAATTGCGGTTTCTAGAGCAGATTTTGGCATTTTTTAAAAATTAAAAAAAACTCCCAAGGGTGGGATCATGATGATTTTTGGTGGGAATTTTTCCAAGAAAAAAATTCAACTAATGATATTAATTGATTGGTAGAGTTATTTGAAGTATTCTAATGTGATTTTCATTGAGAAATTTTAAGAATTGCGGCTTCTAGAGCAGATTTTGGCATTTTTAAAAAATTAAAAAAAAACTCCCAAGGGTGGGATCATGATGATTTTTGGTGGGAATTTTTCCAAGAAAAAAAATTCAACTAATGATATTAATTGATTGGTAGAATTATTTGAAGTATTCTAATGTGATTTTCATTGAGAAATTTTAAGAATTGCGGTTTTTAGAGCAGATTTTGGCATTTTTAAAAAATTAAAAAACTCCCAAGGGTGGGGTCATGATGATTTTTGTGGGAATTTTTCCAAGAAAATAATTCAACTAATGATATTAATTGATTGGTAGAATTATTTGAAGTATTCTAATGTGATTTTCATTGAGAAATTTTAAGAATTGCGGCTTCTAGAGCAGATTTTGGCATTTTTAAAAAATTAAAAAAAACTCCCAAGGGTGGGGTCATGATGATTTTTGTGGGAATTTTTCCAAGAAAATAATTCAACTAATGATACTAATGGATTGATAGAATTATTTGAAGTATTCTAATGTGATTTTCATTGAGAAATTTTAAGAATTGCGGCTTCTAGAGCAGATTTTGGCATTTTTAAAAAATTAAAAAAAAAACTCCCAAGGGTGGGATCATGATGATTTTTGGTGGGAATTTTTCCAAGAAAAAAATTCAACTAATGATATTAATTGATTGGTAGAATTATTTGAAGTATTCTAATGTGATTTTCATTGAGAAATTTTAAGAATTGCGGTTTTTAGAGCAGATTTTGGCATTTTTAAAAAATTAAAAAACTCCCAAGGGTGGGGTCATGATGATTTTTGTGGGAATTTTTCCAAGAAAATAATTCAACTAATGATATTAATTGATTGATAGAATTATTTGAAGTATTCTAATGTGATTTTCATTGAGAAATTTTAAGAATTGCGGTTTTTAGAGCAGATTTTGGCATTTTTAAAAAATTAAAAAACTCCCAAGGGTGGGGTCATGATGATTTTTGTGGGAATTTTTCCAAGAAAAGAATTCAACTAATGATATTAATTGATTGATAGAATTATTTGAAGTATTCTAATGTGATTTTCATTGAGAAATTTTAAGAATTGCGGTTTCTAGAGCAGATTTTGGCATTTTTAAAAATTTAAAAAAAAACTCCCAAGGGTGGGGTCATGATGATTTTTGGTGGGAATTTTTCCAAGAAAAAAATTCAACTAATGATATTAATTGATTGGTAGAATTATTTGAAGTATTCTAATGTGATTTTCATTGAGAAATTTTAAGAATTGCGGTTTCTAGAGCAGATTTTGGCATTTTTAAAAAATTAAAAAAAAACTCCTAAGGGTGGGATCATGATGATTTTTGTGGGAATTTTTCCAAGAAAAAAATTCAACTAATGATATTAATTGATTGGTAGAATTATTTGAAGTATTCTAATGTGATTCTCATTGAGAAATTTTAAGAATTGCGGCTTCTAGAGCAGATTTTGGCATTTTTAAAAAAATTAAAAAAAAAACTCCCAAGGGTGGGATCATGATGATTTTTGGTGGGAATTTTTCCAAGAAAAAAATTCAACTAATGATATTAATTGATTGGTAGAATTATTTGAAGTATTCTAATGTGATTTTCATTGAGAAATTTTAAGAATTGCGGCTTCTAGAGCAGATTTTGGAATTTTTAAAAAATTAAAAAAAAAACTCCCAAGGGTGGGATCATGATGATTTTTGTGGGAATTTTTCCAAGAAAATAATTCAACTAATGATATTAATTGATTGGTAGAATTATTTGAAGTATTCTAATGTGATTTTCATTGATAAATTTTAAGAATTGCGGTTTTTAGAGCAGATTTTGGCATTTTTAAAAAATTAAAAAAAAACTCCCAAGAGTGGGATCATGATGAGTTTTGGTGGGAATTTTTCCAAGAAAAAAATTCAACTAATGATATTAATTGATTGGTAGAATTATTTGAAGTATTCTAATGTGATTTTCATTGAGAAATTTTAAGAATTGCGGTTTCTAGAGCAGATTTTGGCATTTTTAAAAAATTAAAAAAAACTCCCAAGGGTGGGATCATGATGATTTTTGTGGGAATTTTTCCAAGAAAATAATTCAACTAATGATATTAATTGATTGGTAGAATTATTTGAAGTATTCTAATGTGATTTTCATTGATAAATTTTAAGAATTGCGGTTTTTAGAGCAGATTTTGGCATTTTTAAAAAATTAAAAAACTCCCAAGGGTGGGATCATGATGATTTTTGTGGGAATTTTTCCAAGAAAATAATTCAACTAATGATATTAATTGATTGATAGAATTATTTGAAGTATTCTAATGTGATTTTCATTGAGAAATTTTAAGAATTGCGGTTTTTAGAGCAGATTTTGGCATTTTTAAAAAATTAAAAAAAAAACTCCCAAGAGTGGGATCATGATGAGTTTTGGTGGGAATTTTTCCAAGAAAAAAATTCAACTAATAATATTAATTGATTGGTAGAATTATTTAAAGTATTCTAATGTGATTTTCATTGAGAAATTTTAAGAATTGCGGTTTTTAGAGCAGATTTTGGAATTTAAAAAAAATAAAAAAAAACTCCCAAGGGTGGGATCATGATGATTTTTGTGGGAATTTTTCCAAGAAAATAATTCAACTAATGATATTAATTGATTGATAGAATTATTTGAAGTATTCTAATGTGATTTTCATTAAGAAATTTTAAGAATTGCGGTTTTTAGAGCAGATTTTGGCATTTTTAAAAAATAAAAAAAAACTCCCAAGGGTGGGATCATGATGATTTTTGTGGGAATTTTTCCAAGAAAATAATTCAACTAATGATATTAATTGATTGGTAGAATTATTTGAAGTATTCTAATGTGATTTTCATTGAGAAATTTTAAGAATTGCGGTTTTTAGAGCAGATTTTGGCATTTTAAAAAAATTAAAAAACTCCCAAGGGTGGGATCATGATGATTTTTGTGGGAATTTTTCCAAGAAAATAATTCAACTAATGATATTAATTGATTTATAGAATTATTTGAAGTATTCTAATGTGATTTTCATTGAGAAATTTTAAGAATTGCGGTTTTTAGAGCAGATTTTGGCATTTTTAAAAAATTAAAAAAAAACTCCCAAGAGTGGGATCATGATGAGTTTTGGTGGGAATTTTTCCAAGAAAAAAATTCAACTAATGATATTAATTGATTGGTAGAATTATTTGAAGTATTCTAATGTGATTTTCATTGAGAAATTTTAAGAATTGCGGTTTCTAGAGCAGATTTTGGCATTTTTAAAAAATTCAAAAAAAAAACTCCCAAGGGTGGGATCATGATGATTTTTGTGGGAATTTTTCCAAAAAAAAATTCAACTAATGATATTAATTGATTGATAGAACTATTTGAAGTATTCTAATGTGATTTTCATTGAGAAATTTTAAGAATTGCGGTTTCTAGAGCAGATTTTGGCATTTTTAAAAAATAAAAAAAAAACTCCCAAGGGTGGGATCATGATGATTTTTGTGGGAATTTTTCCAAGAAAATAATTCAACTAATGATATTAATTGATTGGTAGAATTATTTGAAGTATTCTAATGTGATTTTCATTGAGAAATTTTAAGAATTGCGGTTTCTAGAGCAGATTTTGGCATTTTTAAAAAATTAAAAAACTCCCAAGGGTGGGATCATGATGATTTTTGTGGGAATTTTTCCAAGAAAAAAATTCAACTAATGATATTAATTGATTGATAGAATTATTTGAAGTATTCTAATGTGATTTTCATTGAGAAATTTTAAGAATTGCGGCTTCTAGAGCAGATTTTGGCATTTTTAAAAAATTAAAAAAAACTCCCAAGGGGGGGATCATGATGATTTTTGTGGGAATTTTTCCAAGAAAATAATTCAACTAATGATATTAATTGATTGGTAGAATTATTTGAAGTATTTTAATGTGATTTCCATTGATAAATTTTAAGAATTGCGGTTTTTAGAGCAGATTTTGGCATTTTTAAATGTATAGAATTTCCATTCTATAAGATCTCTTCAAAATAAGAGACAAAAGACGGTTGGATTTTGAATATGCATGGAGGGAGAGAGAAGGAGGAAAAAGTGGTGAATAATATCAGCTGGAAAGAAAGTAGGGGAATGAGGGGGAACGAGTATGGGCATTACGTAAGACTTGATTTTGCAAAGAGACGTGAGGAGAGAAAATTAGAAGTTTATTTAGTGAAATTATTATAAAAATATTAACTTTAAAATACAGAAAAACGACAGTGACGTAGAGTTAAACTGTGTTCAGTCTAGTAGTGGAGAAATACTTGTAAATAAAATAATTGGTGAAGGTGAAAAGTGTGTTTCACTGCCTCAGTGGATTTGGTGAAAGGCATTTGGCGGTCATCGAGGAAACGTCTTCTGGAAAATCCAGCCGCCTACGTTCCGGATCACTGTTAAAGACATTTAATAAAGGAATATATATTCACAGGTAAACTGGGCAGGAAGAAGAGGGTATTAGATATCACAGAATCCTATCACAGAGAAATTATTGTTTACCACAGGTACGTGAATATCACAAACGGTAGAAGGAAGCCCAAGAAACACACAGTCCCTGACAGATTTATAACACCACAATATATTTATAGGTAATTCTCCACATCAGTGGTCCTTCGAAGGAAAAGAGACCCCAACGAGGAGGCTTCAGTCACACGGCATCAGCCACGAGAACCTCGCAGTTTCGCCTGTCGACATTCGCACTCTGAAGACAATTGCCTTGTAGAAAAATCTTGGATATCTGCAGAAAATCTTTGGCCATTCACTGGGTATCCAGCAGAATTGAAAAGGAACTCCACGAAGAAGAGGACAAAGAAGCAGCTCCAAAGATGGCGAATATCAAGAGTCGAAGCGCATATAAAGGGCAACTTACCAGTGTAAAGACAGCCATATCCCGCTACCATGAAGATGAAAGTCTGTTGAGTAGAGACGGTGCTCGAGCGTACCTTGAGACGAATTTGGAGATTTGTGACAGAATCAGGGTTCGATACAATAGGGTACAGGATGAAATCATTAACCAAGCTGAATCAGAAGAAGAGCGCGAAAGGGAAATTGAGGAGCAAAATAATTTCCTATTGGAAATTGATGAAGCGGAAGAGAAACTGACGGAACTGATTGTCAATATCAAAGTCAATGAATCTGCAAAGAAAGATCTTTTCCATTCCACCGTCATTGAAGATGAACGAATTGACAAACTTCTCGATGGCTTCTCAAAACTCGTAGAGCGTATGGATGGTAGTGAGAATTCCAAGTATTCGAAACTCGAACCAGTGAAAATCCCCACATTCAACGGAGAGCATGCGCAGTGGCGTTCATTCAAAGAGATGTTCATCAATTTGGTGGACAGCAACAAGAAACTGTCAAAGACGCAAAAGCTGCACCATCTCAAGACGAAGTTGACAGGAAAGGCCTTTGACGCCATTGATCATCTCGACATGTGTGATGAAAGCTACGACATAGCGTGGGAAACCATCACAAACCGATTTGAGTGCAAGAAAAAGGTCATAAACGGTCACATCGAACGCATCAAGAGCCTACCTACTCTGAAGAATCCTATCGTCGATGATCTCAGGAATATCTACGATGTCTCCACGACGACTATCAACGCAATGGACGCTTTGAAGGTCAACACTCGAGATCCGTGGATCATCTACGAAGTCCTGAGCAAACTCGATCACGAGACACAGACGCTATGGTCGCAGGAGCAGTCAGACGTGCCAACATGGGACGAGTTTAAGGTATTTCTAAATAAACGTTGTAAAGCTTTAGATTTATGTCCATCCACGTACACTAGTAATGTAAACAGTTCAGGTTCAAAAGTTCAAAATCAGAAACAAAAAATTGTAAAGTCCCTCACGATCTCTAAAGAAAATTCAAGTCAAAAGCATGAGTCATGTATCGTTTGCAAGAAATCCGCACATAAGTTGTGGAAATGCGGTAAATTCAAGTCATTTCCTGCAGCCAAAAGGCTCGAAACTGTTAACAATTTAAATCTTTGCATGAATTGTATATCAGAAAGTAGATCCCAGCATGCTGTAGACAAATGCCCTTATCCTCCTTGCAAGCATTGCAATAAGTCTCATAATTATTGGGTTCACGATGCTCTCTCCAACCCCCCGTCAAAGGTTACTCAAGACAATCCTCAATCAGTTTCCGAGGATCAGAAGAAGCCAGCCGTGCTGAGTAGCTTTCTTCCGTCAAACAAGAGTGCCAATGGTGAGATTCATCGCTCTATTTTGAAGACAGCATGTGTAAGAATTCTGGATTCCCAACAAAATGTCCATGTGTGTCGCGCCCTTTTGGATTTTGGATCCGAAATTTCTGTGATGACAACCGAATTGTGTCAGAGATTGAGATTGAAGTTGCAAAAGTCCCCTTACACTCAAGTTGAAGGATTTCAAGGACAAGTAAGCAGCCTCAAGCATCAAGTGAATGCAATCCTCATCCCTCAGGAAGGAACGCAAATTTCTTTGCAATGTCAGGTTTCACAAAAGATTTCCACCAATTTGCCTACATCTCAGATAAACCCTCGGGATGTAAGGGTTCCCACGGGATTCGTGCTCGCTGACTCAGAGTGGCATGTGTCTAGGCCAATTGACCTACTCATCGGAGCAGCACACGAAGACGAAATTATGCTGGACGAAGTTTACAAAATGGGCCCAGGAATTCCATCACTCAGAAATACCGTCTTCGGTTGGGTAGTTTGCGGAAAATGGCAGCCTAATGGCGCACAATCAGCAGACACTTCCCCCGTTTGCCACACAATATCCCTGAAAACCATTGATGAGACCCTCAGGAAATTCTGGGAACTCGAAGAACTCTCAGAAGAATGTCCACAAACGGTCGAGTATAGGGAAGTGGAAGAATTATATTCAAGTACGACAAAAAGATCGGAAAACGGTCAGTACAATGTTCGTCTACCTTTGAAGGGAAACTTCGGTGAACTCGGATCTAACCGAAAGCGAGCTTCAAGGCAACTGAACTTCCTAGAGAGAAGGCTCTCACAGAATCCTCAACTATACAAGGAGTACTCTAATATCTTTGAGGAGTATCTGAGTTTGGGAATCATAGAGAGAGTGCCTCTGATCGAGCTTCAAGCTAAGTCATATTACATGACACATCACTGTGTTGTTCGAGAAAACGCGTCATCTACCAAGGTCAGGATCGTTTTCAACTGCGGATCTGTTTCTGAGACCGGCATAAGTCTCAACGATGTTATCAAAGTGGGGCCTGTCGTTCAACCGGAGTTGATAGAGATCTTGTGGAGATTTAGACGATTCCCGATTGCACTATCCTGTGACATTGTCAAAATGTATTTGCAGTTACAACTCAATGAGGATCACAGAGATTTGCAACGTTTTCTTTGGCGAACATCACCAAGTGAACCAATCATGGACTACAGGTTTAAGACTTTGTGTTTTGGCAATGCTGCGTCACCCTATCTTGCCACAAAGACGTTGATCAAACTTGCAGAAGATGAAGGAGAAAGTTACCCACGAGCAGCAGAAGTTCTTCGGAACAATTTTTACGTGGATGACTGTCTATTGTCAGTGGAGACCACAAAGGAAGCGATCGAGGTGCAGAAAGATCTCATTAGTCTTCTCGGCAAAGCTCAAATGAAGCTATCCAAGTGGCAATCCAACTCTCCGACAGTACTTCAAACATTGCAAGAAGGCAACACAGAGGCAAAGGAAGTCTCAATCTCTGATGGCTGCGTGAAAGCGCTAGGATTGATGTGGAATCCGTCAAACGACACCTTTTCATTTCAAGTCGATACAATGGTCGAGAATTTAGTTCCAACCAAGAGAAATATCCTGAGAGTGGTGGCAAGGATTTATGATCCGCTAGGACTACTAGCCCCCATCACAATCAACGCGAAATTAATCTTGCAGAATCTTTGGAAGAATGAGATTGACTGGGATACCGAGGTTGAGGGAGATATTTTGCGAGAGTGGAAAAAATTTATTGCCTCACTACAACACATTCCGTCTATGAGAATATCTCGATGGACATCGAAAAACGAAAATGTTTGTGAAGAGCAGCTCCACATGTTCTCGGATGCCTCCAACCTAGCCTACGGAGCCGCAGTGTACCATGTCACCAAGGATGTCTCAGGACGAATTGCAAGTCAGATGTTGACGGCGAAGTCGAAAGTTGCGCCAATCAAAACTAAGACAATCCCGAAGCTAGAACTTTGTGCAGCAACACTTGGGGCCAAACTGTTAGCAAAGGTCGCAAAAAGTCTGAAAATCAGCAAGGTTTATTGTTGGGTAGACGCCAAGGTAGTTCTTGCGCAAATTGCATCCGCTTCAAACAAACAAGACGTTTTTACCAAAAATAGAGTGACAACGATCAGAGAGTTGACAGCTGTTGAATGTTGGAGACACGTTCCCACAAAAGAAAACCCGGCAGACCTCATTTCAAGAGGAACCACAGCCATGGAGTTGGATAACTCATCATTGTATTGGGAAGGCCCTCATTGGTTAAAGGAGAGTGATTTAGCTTGGGAAAGCAAGGAAAGTGTTCCACCAGCAGTCGAGGAGTCACAAGACATTTCAGTCGCTACACTCACTGTCAACAAGTCAGAAGGAAATTACATTTTCACTACCCTCGTGTCAAAAATAAGCAATTTATCCAGAATGAAGAGAGTTCTTTTGGTAATTTGCAAAGTTGGCCAACTCTTGAGATTCAGAGCATTGAGGACTAAAGATCATGCAGGAGCTCATCCGAATCAACCCACAAGTCATAGTGCAGCAGACTTAGTCTGGGCAGAGAATCAGTTGATAAAATGGGACCAAGAATCTCATTTTCCGGAGCTCATTCAGGATCTCATGAACAACAAAGCAGTGACCATCAACAGCGCAGCAATGAAAAAGTTGCACCCGTTTCTGGATGAGGAGAGAATTTTAAGGGTCGGTGGCAGATTGGGACATCTGGATGATGACTACAACACCAAATATCCAAAAATTCTCCCACGCAGTGATTTGACAAAGCTTATCATCCGAGAGATGCACTTATCACTATTGCACCCCGGGCCACAGCTATTGCTAGCTCATTGTCGAAGAAGGTACTGGCCAATAGGTGGACGTCATATCACTAGAAACGTTGTCCACATGTGCAAGGCGTGCTT
Organism: Phlebotomus papatasi; assembly: GCF_024763615.1. NCBI lineage: Eukaryota > Metazoa > Arthropoda > Insecta > Diptera > Psychodidae > Phlebotomus > Phlebotomus papatasi. The sequence goes on from NW_026604475.1 coordinate 223,107, forward strand.
CGTGCACAAAACTTCTCGAGAAAACCAGATAATGGCAGACTTGCCTAAACACCGAATTTCGTTGGTAAGGGCATTTTCCAGCGTGGCCATTGATTGCTGCGGGCCATTCTTTATTAGAACAGGCGCCGAGTCCCGTGGACGCACTCAAAGGATCGACATAGTTGTCTTTGTATGCACCTCAACCAAGGCAGTCCACCTGGAAATTGTAAGCAGTTTGTCATCAGAAGCATTCATGAGCAGCTTCAGACGATTCACTTCACGTAGAGGAGTTTGCAATGAAGTGTTCTCAGATAACGGAAGGAATTTCCTAGGAGCATCACGTGAACTTCAACGTCTGTTAGCAGAAGAAGCTCAAACCATTCAAGACCAAACAATCAACCAGAACATTACCTGGCACTTTCAACCGGCTCGTTCTCCGCACTTCAACGGATTAGTCGAAGCAGCAGTGAAGTCAGCAAAGACTCATCTCAAGAAAGTTATTGGCGAGCAACGACTAAATTATGAGGAATTTTATACAATTCTCACACAGGTCGAAGCCGTGTTGAATAGTAGGCCGATCACCATTCTGTCGGACGATCCCAGAGATCCACAACCATTGACTCCGGGTCATTTTTTGCTTTTGGCACCACCGACTCAGCTGCCTGATGAAAATCTTGCATCCGTGAGGATGAACCACTTGACAAGATGGCAATTGTGTCAGCGGATTGTACAAGATTTTGTGAGAAAGTGGAGGCTATCCTACTTGCACACACTTCAAGAGCGCTCTAAATGGCACACGGAGAAAGAGAACCTGAAGGTGGATGACATAGTGATCTTGCACGATGCTTCCATAGGAACCACCAAATGGACAACAGGAAGAGTTGTTGGAGTTCACACTGGAGGAGACGGGAAGGTGAGAGTCATCGACATAAAAACCCCGACAGGAACCTATACCAGGTCAGTGACTAAAGTTGCCAAATTTCCAACATGTGAGAGTCACAATCTCCCCCGGGAGCATGTATAGAATTTCCATTCTATAAGACCTCTTAAAGGTGAGAGACAAAAGACGGTTGGATTTTGAACATGCATGGAGGGAGAGAGAAAGACGAAAAAGTGGTGAATAAGATCAGCTGGAAAGTAGGGGAAATGAGCGGGATCTTTGGCGTTGCGTAAGACTTGATTTTTGCAAAGAGACGTGGGGTTGAAGTTGTTGGTTTATTTAGTGAATTATTATCAAAAATATTAACTTTAAAATACAGAAAAACGACAGTGACGTGGAGTTAAACTGTGTTCAGTCTAGTAGTGGAGAATTGGTGTAAATAAATAATTGGTGAAGGGAATAATTGTGTTTCACTGACTCAGTGGATTTGGTGAAAGGGCATTTGGCGGTCATCGAGGAAACGTCTTCTGGAAAATCCAGCCGCCTACGTTCCGGATCACTGTTAAAGACATTTAATAAAGGAATATATATTTCCAGGTAAACTGGGCAGGAAGAAGAGGGTATTAGATATCACAGAATCCTATCACAGAGAAATTATTGTTTACCACAGGTACGTGAATATCACAAACGGTAGAAGGAAGCCCAAGAAACACACAGTCCCTGACAGATTTATAACACCACAATAATTTATAGGTAATTCTCCACATAAAAAATTAAAAAAAAACTCCCAAGGGTGGGATCATGATGATTTTTGGTGGGAATTTTTCCAAGAAAAAAAATTCAACTAATGATATTAATTGATTGGTAGAATTATTTGAAGTATTCTAATGTGATTTTCATTGAGAAATTTTAAGAATTGCGGTTTCTAGAGCAGATTTTGGCATTTTTTAAAAATTAAAAAAAACTCCCAAGGGTGGGATCATGATGATTTTTGGTGGGAATTTTTCCAAGAAAAAAATTCAACTAATGATATTAATTGATTGGTAGAATTATTTGAAGTATTCTAATGTGATTTTCATTGAGAAATTTTAAGAATTGCGGCTTCTAGAGCAGATTTTGGCATTTTTAAAAATTAAAAAAACTCCCAAGGGTGGGATCATGATGATTTTTGTGGGAATTTTTCCAAGAAAATAATTCAACTAATGATATTAATTGATTGGTAGAATTATCTGAAGTATTCTAATGTGATTTTCATTGAGAAATTTTAAGAATTGCGGCTTCTAGAGCAGATTTTGGCATTTTTAAAAAATTAAAAAAAACTCCCAAGGGTGGGATCATGATGATTTTTGTGGGAATTTTTCCAAGAAAATAATTCAACTAATGATATTAATTGATTGGTAGAATTATTTGAAGTATTCTAATGTGATTTTCATTGATAAATTTTAAGAATTGCGGTTTTTAAAGCAGATTTTGGCATTTTTAAAAAATTAAAAACTCCCAAGGGTGGGATCATGATGATTTTTGTGGGAATTTTTCCAAGAAAATAATTCAACTAATGATATTAATTGATTGGTAGAATTATCTGAAGTATTCTAATGTGATTTTCATTGAGAAATTTTAAGAATTGCGGTTTCTAGAGCAGATTTTGGCATTTTTAAAAAATTAAAAAAAACTCCCAAGGGTGGGGTCATGATGATTTTTGGTGGGAATTTTTCCAAGAAAAAAATTCAACTAATGATATTAATTGATTGGTAGAATTATTTGAAGTATTCTAATGTGATTTTCATTGAGAAATTTTAAGAATTGCGGTTTCTAGAGCAGATTTTGGCATTTTTAAAAAATTAAAAAAAAAACTCCTAAGGGTGGGATCATGATGATTTTTGTGGGAATTTTTCCAAGAAAATAATTCAACTAATGATATTAATTGATTGGTAGAATTATTTGAAGTATTCTAATGTCATTCTCATTCAGAAATTTTAAGAATTGCGACTTCTAGAGCAGATTTTGGCATTTTTAAAAAATTAAAAAAAAACTCCCAAGGGTGGGATCATGATGATTTTTGGTGGGAATTTTTCCAAGAAAAAAATTCAACTAATGATATTAATTGATTGGTAGAATTATTTGAAGTATTCTAATGTGATTTTCATTGAGAAATTTTAAGAATTGCGGCTTCTAGAGCAGATTTTGGCATTTTTAAAAAAATTAAAAAAAAACTCCCAAGGGTGGGATCATGATGATTTTTGTGGGAATTTTTCCAAGAAAATAATTCAACTAATGATATTAATTGATTGGTAGAATTATTTGAAGTATTCTAATGTGATTTTCATTGAGAAATTTTAAGAATTGCGGCTTCTAGAGCAGATTTTGGCATTTTTAAAAATTAAAAAAACTCCCAAGGGTGGGATCATGATGATTTTTGTGGGAATTTTTCCAAGAAAATAATTCAACTAATGATATTAATTGATTGGTAGAATTATTTGAAGTATTCTAACGTGATTTTCATTGATAAATTTTAAGAATTGCGGTTTTTAGAGCAGATTTTGGCATTTTTAAAAAATTAAAAAACTCCCAAGGGTGGGATCATGATGATTTTTGTGGGAATTTTTCCAAAAAAAAATTCAACTAATGATATTAATTGATTGGTAGAATTATTTGAAGTATTCTAATGTGATTTTCATTGAGAAATTTTAAGAATTGCGGTTTCTAGAGCAGATTTTGGCATTTTTAAAAAATTCAAAAAAAAAACTCCCAAGGGTGGGATCATGATGATTTTTGTGGGAATTTTTCCAAGAAAAAAATTCAACTAATGATATTAATTGATTGGTAGAATTATTTGAAGTATTCTAATGTGATTTTCATTGAGAAATTTTAAGAATTGCGGTTTCTAGAGCAGATTTTGGCATTTTTAAAAAATAAAAAAAAAACTCCCAAGGGTGGGATCATGATGATTTTTGTGGGAATTTTTCCAAGAAAATAATTCAACTAATGATATTAATTGATTGGTAGAATTATTTGAAGTATTCTAATGTGATTTTCATTGAGAAATTTTAAGAATTGCGGTTTCTAGAGCAGATTTTGGCATTTTTAAAAAATTAAAAAAAAAACTCCCAAGGGTGGGATCATGATGATTTTTGTGGGAATTTTTCCAAGAAAAAAATTCAACTAATGATATTAATTGATTGATAGAATTATTTGAAGTATTCTAATGTGATTTTCATTGAGAAATTTTAAGAATTGCGGCTTCTAGAGCAGATTTTGGCATTTTTAAAAAATTAAAAAAAACTCCCAAGGGTGGGATCATGATGATTTTTGTGGGAATTTTTCCAAGAAAAGAATTCAACTAATGATATTAATTGATTGGTAGAATTATTTGAAGTATTCTAATGTGATTTTCATTGAGAAATTTTAAGAATTGCGGTTTCTAGAGCAGATTTTGGCATTTTTAAAAAATAAAAAAAAACTCCCAAGGGTGGGGTCATGATGATTTTTGGTGGGAATTTTTCCAAGAAAAAAAATTCAACTAATGATATTAATTGATTGGTAGAATTATTTGAAGTATTCTAATGTGATTTTCATTGAGAAATTTTAAGAATTGCGCTTTCTAGAGCAGATTTTGGCATTTTTAAAAAATAAAAAAAAAACTCCCAAGGGTGGGATCATGATGATTTTTGTGGGAATTTTTCCAAGAAAATAATTCAACTAATGATATTAATTGATTGGTAGAATTATTTGAAGTATTCTAACGTGATTTTCATTGATAAATTTTAAGAATTGCGGTTTTTAGAGCAGATTTTGGCATTTTTAAAAAATTAAAAAACTCCCAAGGGTGGGATCATGATGATTTTTGTGGGAATTTTTCCAAGAAAATAATTCAACTAATGATATTAATTGATTGATAGAATTATGTGAAGTATTCTAATGTGATTTTCATTGAGAAATTTTAAGAATTGCGGTTTTTAGAGCAGATTTTGGCATTTTTAAAAAATTAAAAAACTCCCAAGGGTGGGATCATGATGATTTTTGTGGGAATTTTTCCAAGAAAAAAATTCAACTAATGATATTAATTGATTGATAGAATTATTTGAAGTATTCTAATGTGATTTTCATTGAGAAATTTTAAGAATTGCGCTTTCTAGAGCAGATTTTGGCATTTTTAAAAAATAAAAAATAAACTCCCAAGGGTGGGATCATGATGATTTTTGTGGGATTTTTTCCAAGAAAATAATTCAACTAATGATATTAATTGATTGGTAGAATTATTTGAAGTATTCTAATGTGATTTTCATTGAGAAATTTTAAGAATTGCGGCTTCTAGAGCAGATTTTGGCATTTTTAAAAAAATTAAAAAAAAAACTCCCAAGGGTGGGATCATGATGATTTTTGGTGGGAATTTTTCCAAGAAAAAAATTCAACTAATGACATTATTTAATTGGTAGAATTATTTGAAGTATTCTAATGTGATTTTCATTAAGAAATTTTAAGAATTGCGGCTTCTAGAGCAAATTTTGACATTTTTAAAAAATTAAAAAAAAACTCCCAAGGGTGGGATCATGATGATTTTTGTGGGAATTTTTCCAAGAAAATAATTCAACTATTGATATTAATTGATTGGTAGAATTATTTGAAGTATTCTAATGTGATTTTCATTGAGAAATTTTAAGAATTGCGGTTTCTAGAGCAGATTTTGGCATTTTTAAAAAATTAAAAAAAAACTCCCAAGGGTGGGATCATGATGATTTTTGGTGGGAATTTTTCCAAGAAAAAAATTCAACTAATGATATTAATTGATTGGTAGAATTATTTGAAGTATTCTAATGTGATTTTCATTGAGAAATTTTAAGAATTGCGGCTTCTAGAGCAGATTTTGGCATTTTTAAAAAATTAAAAAAAAACTCCCAAGGGTGGGATCATGATGATTTTTGGTGGGAATTTTTCCAAGAAAAAAAATTCAACTAATGATATTAATTGATTGGTAGAATTATTTGAAGTATTCTAATGTGATTTTCATTGAGAAATTTTAAGAATTGCGGTTTTTAGAGCAGATTTTGGCATTTTTAAAAAATTAAAAAACTCCCAAGGGTGGGATCATGATGATTTTTGGTGGGAATTTTTCCAAGAAAAAAAATTCAACTAATGATATTAATTGATTGGTAGAATTATTTGAAGTATTCTAATGTGATTTTCATTGAGAAATTTTAAGAATTGCGGTTTCTAGAGCAGATTTTGGCATTTTTAAAAAATTAAAAAAAAACTCCCAAGGGTGGGATCATGATGATTTTTGTGGGAATTTTTCCAAGAAAAAAATTCAACTAATGACATTATTTAATTGGTAGAATTATTTGAAGTATTCTAATGTGATTTTCATTAAGAAATTTTAAGAATTGCGGCTTCTAGAGCAAATTTTGACATTTTTAAAAAATTAAAAAAAAAACTCCCAAGAGTGGGATCATGATGAGTTTTGGTGGGAATTTTTCCAAGAAAAAAATTCAACTAATGATATTAATTGATTGGTAGAATTATTTGAAGTATTCTAATGTGATTTTCATTGAGAAATTTTAAGAATTGCGGCTTCTAGAGCAGATTTTGGCATTTTTAAAAAAATTAAAAAAAAACTCCCAAGGGTGGGATCATGATGATTTTTGGTGGGAATTTTTCCAAGAAAAAATTCAACTAATGATATAAATTGATTGGTAGAATTATTTGAAGTATTCTAATGTGATTTTCATTGAGAAATTTTAAGAATTGCGGTTTCTAGAGCAGATTTTGGCATTTTTAAAAAATTAAAAAAAAACTCCTAAGGGTGGGATCATGATGATTTTTGTGGGAATTTTTCCAAGAAAAAAATTCAACTAATGATATTAATTGATTGGTAGAATTATTTGAAGTATTCTAATGTGATTTTCATTGAGAAATTTTAAGAATTGCGGCTTCTAGAGCAGATTTTGGCATTTTTAAAAAAATTAAAAAAAAAAACTCCCAAGGGTGGGATCATGATGATTTTTGGTGGGAATTTTTCCAAGAAAAAAATTCAACTAATGACATTATTTAATTGGTAGAATTATTTGAAGTATTCTAATGTGATTTTCATTAAGAAATTTTAAGAATTGCGGCTTCTAGAGCAGATTTTGACATTTTTAAAAAATTAAAAAAAAACTCCCAAGGGTGGGATCATGATGATTTTTGTGGGAATTTTTCCAAGAAAAAAATTCAACTAATGATATTAATTGATTGGTAGAATTATTTGAAGTATTCTAATGTGATTTTCATTGAGAAATTTTAAGAATTGCGGTTTCTACAGCAGATTCTGGCATTTTTTAAAAATTAAAAAAAAACTCCCAAGGGTGGGATCATGATGATTTTTGGTGGGAATTTTTCCAAGAAAAAAATTCAACTAATGATATTAATTGATTGGTAGAATTATTTGAAGTATTCTAATGTGATTTTCATTGAGAAATTTTAAGAATTGCGGCTTCTAGAGCAGATTTTGGCATTTTTAAAAAATTAAAAAAAAACTCCCAAGGGTGGGATCATGATGATTTTTGGTGGGAATTTTTCCAAGAAAAAAAATTCAACTAATGATATTAATTGATTGGTAGAATTATTTGAAGTATTCTAATGTGATTTTCATTGAGAAATTTTAAGAATTGCGGTTTTTAGAGCAGATTTTGGCATTTTTAAAAAATTAAAAAACTCCCAAGGGTGGGGTCATGATGATTTTTGTGGGAATTTTTCCAAGAAAAAAATTCAACTAATGATATTAATTGATTGGTAGAATTATTTGAAGTATTCTAATGTGATTTTCATTGAGAAATTTTAAGAATTGCGGCTTCTAGAGCAGATTTTGGTATTTTTAAAAAATTAAAAAAAACTCCCAAGGGTGGGATCATGATGATTTTTGTGGGAATTTTTCCAAGAAAATAATTCAACTAATGATATTAATTGATTGGTAGAATTATTTGAAGTATTCTAATGTGATTTTCATTGAGAAATTTTAAGAATTGCGGCTTCTAGAGCAGATTTTGGCATTTTTAAAAAATTAAAAAAAACTCCCAAGGGTGGGATCATGATGATTTTTGTGGGAATTTTTCCAAGAAAATAATTCAACTAATGATATTAATTGATTGGTAGAATTATTTGAAGTATTCTAATGTGATTTTCATTGATAAATTTTAAGAATTGCGGTTTTTAGAGCAGATTTTGGCATTTTTAAAAAATTAAAAAACTCCCAAGGGTGGGGTCATGATGATTTTTGTGGGAATTTTTCCAAGAAAATAATTCAACTAATGATATTAATGGATTGATAGAATTATTTGAAGTATTCTAATGTGATTTTCATTGAGAAATTTTAAGAATTGCGGTTTCTAGAGCAGATTTTGGCATTTTTAAAAATTTAAAAAAAAAACTCCCAAGGGTGGGGTCATGATGATTTTTGGTGGGAATTTTTCCAAGAAAAAAATTCAACTAATGATATTAATTGATTGGTAGAATTATTTGAAGTATTCTAATGTGATTTTCATTGAGAAATTTTAAGAATTGCGGTTTCTAGAGCAGATTTTGGCATTTTTAAAAAATTAAAAAAAAACTCCTAAGGGTGTGATCATGATGATTTTTGTGGGAATTTTTCCAAGAAAAAAATTCAACTAATGATATTAATTGATTGGTAGAATTATTTGAAGTATTCTAATGTGATTTTCATTGAGAAATTTTAAGAATTGCGGCTTCTAGAGCAGATTTTGGCATTTTTAAAAAAATTAAAAAAAAAAAACTCCCAAGGGTGGGATCATGATGATTTTTGGTGGGAATTTTTCCAAGAAAAAAATTCAACTAATGATATTAATTGATTGGTAGAATTATTTGAAGTATTCTAATGTGATTTTCATTGAGAAATTTTAAGAATTGCGGCTTCTAGAGCAGATTTTGGCATTTTTAAAAAATTAAAAAAAAAACTCCCAAGGGTGGGATCATGATGATTTTTGTGGGAATTTTTCCAAGAAAAAAATTCAACTAATGATATTAATTGATTGGTAGAATTATTTGAAGTATTCTAATGTGATTCTCATTGAGAAATTTTAAGAATTGCGGCTTCTAGAGCAGATTTTGGCATTTTTAAAAAAATTAAAAAAAAAACTCCCAAGGGTGGGATCATGATGATTTTTGGTGGGAATTTTTCCAAGAAAAAAATTCAACTAATGATATTAATTGATTGGTAGAATTATTTGAAGTATTCTAATGTGATTTTCATTGAGAAATTTTAAGAATTGCGGCTTCTAGAGCAGATTTTGGCATTGAGAAATTTTAAGAAAAAAATTTTTAAAAAAAAAAAAAAAACTCCCAAGGGGGGATCATGATGATTTTTGTGGGAATTTTTCCAAGAAAATAATTCAACTAATGATATTAATTGATTGGTAGAATTATTTGAAGTATTCTAATGTGATTTTCATTGAGAAATTTTAAGAATTGCGGTTTCTAGAGCAGATTTTGGCATTTATAAAAATTTAAAAAAAAAACTCCCAAGGGTGGGGTCATGATGATTTTTGGTGGGAATTTTTCCAAGAAAAAAAATCAACTAATGATATTAATTGATTGGTAGAATTATTTGAAGTATTCTAATGTGATTTTCATTGAGAAATTTTAAGAATTGCGGCTTCTAGAGCAGATTTTGGCATTTTTAAAAAATTAAAAAAAAAACTCCCAAGGGTGGGATCATGATGATTTTTGTGGGAATTTTTCCAAGAAAAAAATTCAACTAATGATATTAATTGATTGGTAGAATTATTTGAAGTATTCTAATGTGATTCTCATTGAGAAATTTTAAGAATTGCGGCTTCTAGAGCAGATTTTGGCATTTTTAAAAAATTAAAAAAAAAACTCCCAAGGGTGGGATCATGATGATTTTTGGTGGGAATTTTTCCAAGAAAAAAATTCAACTAATGATATTAATTGATTGGTAGAATTATTTGAAGTATTCTAATGTGATTTTCATTGAGAAATTTTAAGAATTGCGGTTTCTAGAGCAGATTTTGGCATTTTTAAAAAATTAAAAAAAAAACTCCCAAGGGTGGGGTCATGATGATTTTTGGTGGGAATTTTTCCAAGAAAATAATTCAACTAATGATATTAATTGATTGGTAGAATTATTTGAAGTATTCTAATGTGATTTTCATTGATAAATTTTAAGAATTGCGGTTTTTAGAGCAGATTTTGGCATTTTTAAAAAATTAGAAAACTCCCAAGGGTGGGGTCATGATGATTTTTGTGGAAATTTTTCCAAGAAAATAATTCAACTAATGATATTAATGGATTGATAGAATTATTTGAAGTATTCTAATGTGATTTTCATTGAGAAATTTTAAGAATTGCGGTTTCTAGAGCAGATTTTGGCATTTTTAAAAATTTAAAAAAAAAAACTCCCAAGGGTGGGGTCATGATGATTTTTGGTGGGAATTTTTCCAAGAAAAAAATTCAACTAATGATATTAATTGATTGGTAGAATTATTTGAAGTATTCTAATGTGATTTTCATTGAGAAATTTTAAGAATTGCGGTTTCTAGAGCAGATTTTGGCATTTTTAAAAAATTAAAAAAAAACTCCTAAGGGTGGGATCATGATGATTTTTGTGGGAATTTTTCCAAGAAAAAAATTCAACTAATGATATTAATTGATTGGTAGAATTATTTGAAGTATTATAATGTGATTTTCATTGAGAAATTTTAAGAATTGCGGCTTCTAGAGCAGATTTTGGCATTTTTAAAAAAATTTAAAAAAAAAACTCCCAAGGGTGGGATCATGATGATTTTTGGTGGGAATTTTTCCAAGAAAAAAATTCAACTAATGATATTAATTGATTGGTAGAATTATTTGAAGTATTCTAATGTGATTTTCATTGAGAAATTTTAAGAATTGCGGTTTCTAGAGCAGATTTTGGCATTTTTAAAAATTTAAAAAAAAAACTCCCAAGGGTGGGGTCATGATGATTTTTGGTGGGAATTTTTCCAAGAAAAAAATTCAACTAATGATATTAATTGATTGGTAGAATTATTTGAAGTATTCTAATGTGATTTTCATTGATAAATTTTAAGAATTGCGGTTTCTAGAGCAGATTTTGGCATTTTTAAAAAATTAAAAAAAAACTCCTAAGGGTGGGATCATGATGATTTTTGTGGGAATTTTTCCAAGAAAAAAATTCAACTAATGATATTAATTGATTGGTAGAATTATTTGAAGTATTCTAATGTGATTTTCATTGAGAAATTTTAAGAATTGCGGCTTCTAGAGCAGATTTTGGCATTTTTAAAAAAATTAAAAAAAAAAACTCCCAAGGGTGGGATCATGATGATTTTTGGTGGGAATTTTTCCAAGAAAAAAATTCAACTAATGATATTAATTGATTGGTAGAATTATTTGAAGTATTCTAATGTGATTTTCATTGAGAAATTTTAAGAATTGCGGTTTCTAGAGCAGATTTTGGCATTTTTAAAAAATTAAAAAAAAACTCCCAAGGGTGGGATCATGATGATTTTTGTGGGAATTTTTCCAAGAAAAAAATTCAACTAATGATATTAATTGATTGGCAGAATTATTTGAAGTATTCTAATGTGATTCTCATTGAGAAATTTTAAGAATTGCGGCTTCTAGAGCAGATTTTGGCATTTTTAAAAAATTAAAAAAAAAACTCCCAAGGGTGGGATCATGATGCTTTTGTGGGAATTTTTCCAAGAAAAAAATTCAACTAATGATATTAATTGATTGGTAGAATTATTTGAAGTATTCTAATGTGATTCTCATTGAGAAATTTTAAGAATTGCGGTTTCTAGAGCAGATTTTGGCATTTTTAAAAATTTAAAAAAAAAACTCCTAAGGGTGGGATCATGATGATTTTTGTGGGAATTTTTCCAAGAAAAAAATTCAACTAATGATATTAATTGATTGGTAGAATTATTTGAAGTATTCTAATGTGATTTTCATTGAGAAATTTTAAGAATTGCGGCTTCTAGAGCAGATTTTGGCATTTTTAAAAAATTAAAAAAAAAACTCCCAAGGGTGGGATCATGATGATTTTTGTGGGAATTTTTCCAAGAAAAAAATTCAACTAATGATATTAATTGATTGGTAGAATTATTTGAAGTATTCTAATGTGATTCTCATTGAGAAATTTTAAGAATTGCGGCTTCTAGAGCAGATTTTGGCATTTTTAAAAAAATTAAAAAAAAAACTCCCAAGGGTGGGATCATGATGATTTTTGGTGGGAATTTTTCCAAGAAAAAAATTCAACTAATGATATTAATTGATTGGTAGAATTATTTGAAGTATTCTAATGTGATTTTCATTGAGAAATTTTAAGAATTGCGGCTTCTAGAGCAGATTTTGGCATTTTTAAAAAATTAAAAAAAAAACTCCCAAGGGGGGGATCATGATGATTTTTGTGGGAATTTTTCCAAGAAAATAATTCAACTAATGATATTAATTGATTGGTAGAATTATTTGAAGTATTCTAATGTGATTTTCATTGAGAAATTTTAAGAATTGCGGTTTCTAGAGCAGATTTTGGCATTTTTAAAAATTTAAAAAAAAAAACTCCCAAGGGTGGGGTCATGATGATTTTTGGTGGGAATTTTTCCAAGAAAAAAATTCAACTAATGATATTAATTGATTGGTAGAATTATTTGAAGTATTCTAATGTGATTTTCATTGAGAAATTTTAAGAATTGCGGCTTCTAGAGCAGATTTTGGCATTTTTAAAAAATTAAAAAAAAAACTCCCAAGGGTGGGATCATGATGATTTTTGTGGGAATTTTTCCAAGAAAAAAATTCAACTAATGATATTAATTGATTGGTAGAATTATTTGAAGTATTCTAATGTGATTCTCATTGAGAAATTTTAAGAATTGCGGCTTCTAGAGCAGATTTTGGCATTTTTAAAAAATTAAAAAAAAACTCCCAAGGGTGGGATCATGATGATTTTTGTGGGAATTTTTCCAAGAAAATAATTCAACTAATGATATTAATTGATTGGTAGAATTATTTGAAGTATTCTAATGTGATTTTCATTGAGAAATTTTAAGAATTGCGGCTTCTAGAGCAGATTTTGGCATTTTTAAAAAATTAAAAAAAACTCCCAAGGGTGGGATCATGATGATTTTTGTGGGAATTTTTCCAAGAAAATAATTCAACTAATGATATTAATTGATTGGTAGAATTATTTGAAGTATTCTAATGTGATTTTCATTGATAAATTTTAAGAATTGCGGTTTTTAGAGCAGATTTTGGCATTTTTAAAAAATTAAAAAACTCCCAAGGGTGGGGTCATGATGATTTTTGTGGGAATTTTTCCAAGAAAATAATTCAACTAATGATATTAATGGATTGATAGAATTATTTGAAGTATTCTAATGTGATTTTCATTGAGAAATTTTAAGAATTGCGGTTTCTAGAGCAGATTTTGGCATTTTTAAAAATTTAAAAAAAAAACTCCCAAGGGTGGGGTCATGATGATTTTTGGTGGGAATTTTTCCAAGAAAAAAATTCAACTAATGATATTAATTGATTGGTAGAATTATTTGAAGTATTCTAATGTGATTTTCATTGAGAAATTTTAAGAATTGCGGTTTCTAGAGCAGATTTTGGCATTTTTAAAAAATTAAAAAAAAACTCCTAAGGGTGGGATCATGATGATTTTTGTGGGAATTTTTCCAAGAAAAAAATTCAACTAATGATATTAATTGATTGGTAGAATTATTTGAAGTATTCTAATGTGATTTTCATTGAGAAATTTTAAGAATTGCGGCTTCTAGAGCAGATTTTGGCATTTTTAAAAAAATTAAAAAAAAAAACTCCCAAGGGTGGGATCATGATGATTTTTGGTGGGAATTTTTCCAAGAAAAAAATTCAACTAATGATATTAATTGATTGGTAGAATTATTTGAAGTATTCTAATGTGATTTTCATTGAGAAATTTTAAGAATTGCGGCTTCTAGAGCAGATTTTGGCATTTTTAAAAAATTAAAAAAAAAACTCCCAAGGGTGGGATCATGATGATTTTTGTGGGAATTTTTCCAAGAAAAAAATTCAACTAATGATATTAATTGATTGGTAGAATTATTTGAAGTATTCTAATGTGATTCTCATTGAGAAATTTTAAGAATTGCGGCTTCTAGAGCAGATTTTGGCATTTTTAAAAAAATTAAAAAAAAAACTCCCAAGGGTGGGATCATGATGATTTTTGGTGGGAATTTTTCCAAGAAAAAAATTCAACTAATGATATTAATTGATTGGTAGAATTATTTGAAGTATTCTAATGTGATTTTCATTGAGAAATTTTAAGAATTGCGGTTTCTAGAGCAGATTTTGGCATTTTTAAAAAATTAAAAAAAAACTCCCAAGGGTGGGATCATGATGATTTTTGGTGGGAATTTTTCCAAGAAAAAAAATTCAACTAATGATATTAATTGATTGGTAGAATTATTTGAAGTATTCTAATGTGATTTTCATTGAGAAATTTTAAGAATTGCGGTTTCTAGAGCAGATTTTGGCATTTTTAAAAATTTAAAAAAAAAACTCCCAAGGGTGGGGTCATGATGATTTTTGGTGGGAATTTTTCCAAGAAAAAAATTCAACTAATGATATTAATTGATTGGTAGAATTATTTGAAGTATTCTAATGTGATTTTCATTGAGAAATTTTAAGAATTGCGGCTTCTAGAGCAGATTTTGGCATTTTTAAAAAATTAAAAAAAAAACTCCCAAGGGTGGGATCATGATGATTTTTGTGGGAATTTTTCCAAGAAAAAAATTCAACTAATGATATTAATTGATTGGTAGAATTATTTGAAGTATTCTAATGTGATTCTCATTGAGAAATTTTAAGAATTGCGGCTTCTAGAGCAGATTTTGGCATTTTTAAAAAATTAAAAAAAAAACTCCCAAGGGTGGGATCATGATGATTTTTGGTGGGAATTTTTCCAAGAAAAAAATTCAACTAATGATATTAATTGATTGGTAGAATTATTTGAAGTATTCTAATGTGATTTTCATTGAGAAATTTTAAGAATTGCGGTTTCTAGAGCAGATTTTGGCATTTTTAAAAAATTAAAAAAAAAACTCCCAAGGGTGGGGTCATGATGATTTTTGGTGGGAATTTTTCCAAGAAAATAATTCAACTAATGATATTAATTGATTGGTAGAATTATTTGAAGTATTCTAATGTGATTTTCATTGATAAATTTTAAGAATTGCGGTTTTTAGAGCAGATTTTGGCATTTTTAAAAAATTAGAAAACTCCCAAGGGTGGGGTCATGATGATTTTTGTGGAAATTTTTCCAAGAAAATAATTCAACTAATGATATTAATGGATTGATAGAATTATTTGAAGTATTCTAATGTGATTTTCATTGAGAAATTTTAAGAATTGCGGTTTCTAGAGCAGATTTTGGCATTTTTAAAAATTTAAAAAAAAAACTCCCAAGGGTGGGGTCATGATGATTTTTGGTGGGAATTTTTCCAAGAAAAAAATTCAACTAATGATATTAATTGATTGGTAGAATTATTTGAAGTATTCTAATGTGATTTTCATTGAGAAATTTTAAGAATTGCGGTTTCTAGAGCAGATTTTGGCATTTTTAAAAAATTAAAAAAAAACTCCTAAGGGTGGGATCATGATGATTTTTGTGGGAATTTTTCCAAGAAAAAAATTCAACTAATGATATTAATTGATTGGTAGAATTATTTGAAGTATTATAATGTGATTTTCATTGAGAAATTTTAAGAATTGCGGCTTCTAGAGCAGATTTTGGCATTTTTAAAAAAATTTAAAAAAAAAACTCCCAAGGGTGGGATCATGATGATTTTTGGTGGGAATTTTTCCAAGAAAAAAATTCAACTAATGATATTAATTGATTGGTAGAATTATTTGAAGTATTCTAATGTGATTTTCATTGAGAAATTTTAAGAATTGCGGTTTCTAGAGCAGATTTTGGCATTTTTAAAAATTTAAAAAAAAAACTCCCAAGGGTGGGGTCATGATGATTTTTGGTGGGAATTTTTCCAAGAAAAAAATTCAACTAATGATATTAATTGATTGGTAGAATTATTTGAAGTATTCTAATGTGATTTTCATTGAGAAATTTTAAGAATTGCGGTTTCTAGAGCAGATTTTGGCATTTTTAAAAAATTAAAAAAAAACTCCTAAGGGTGGGATCATGATGATTTTTGTGGGAATTTTTCCAAGAAAAAAATTCAACTAATGATATTAATTGATTGGTAGAATTATTTGAAGTATTCTAATGTGATTTTCATTGAGAAATTTTAAGAATTGCGGCTTCTAGAGCAGATTTTGGCATTTTTAAAAAAATTAAAAAAAAAAACTCCCAAGGGTGGGATCATGATGATTTTTGGTGGGAATTTTTCCAAGAAAAAAATTCAACTAATGATATTAATTGATTGGTAGAATTATTTGAAGTATTCTAATGTGATTTTCATTGAGAAATTTTAAGAATTGCGGTTTCTAGAGCAGATTTTGGCATTTTTAAAAAATTAAAAAAAAACTCCCAAGGGTGGGATCATGATGATTTTTGTGGGAATTTTTCCAAGAAAAAAATTCAACTAATGATATTAATTGATTGGTAGAATTATTTGAAGTATTCTAATGTGATTCTCATTGAGAAATTTTAAGAATTGCGGCTTCTAGAGCAGATTTTGGCATTTTTAAAAAATTAAAAAAAAAACTCCCAAGGGTGGGATCATGATGCTTTTGTGGGAATTTTTCCAAGAAAAAAATTCAACTAATGATATTAATTGATTGGTAGAATTATTTGAAGTATTCTAATGTGATTCTCATTGAGAAATTTTAAGAATTGCGGTTTCTAGAGCAGATTTTGGCATTTTTAAAAATTTAAAAAAAAAAACTCCTAAGGGTGGGATCATGATGATTTTTGTGGGAATTTTTCCAAGAAAAAAATTCAACTAATGATATTAATTGATTGGTAGAATTATTTGAAGTATTCTAATGTGATTTTCATTGAGAAATTTTAAGAATTGCGGCTTCTAGAGCAGATTTTGGCATTTTTAAAAAATTAAAAAAAAAACTCCCAAGGGTGGGATCATGATGATTTTTGTTGGAATTTTTCCAAGAAAAAAATTCAACTAATGATATTAATTGATTGGTAGAATTATTTGAAGTATTCTAATGTGATTCTCATTGAGAAATTTTAAGAATTGCGGCTTCTAGAGCAGATTTTGGCATTTTTAAAAATTTAAAAAAAAAAACTCCCAAGGGTGGGGTCATGATGATTTTTGGTGGGAATTTTTCCAAGAAAAAAATTCAACTAATGATATTAATTGATTGGTAGAATTATTTGAAGTATTCTAATGTGATTTTCATTGAGAAATTTTAAGAATTGCGGCTTCTAGAGCAGATTTTGGCATTTTTAAAAAATTAAAAAAAAAACTCCCAAGGGTGGGATCATGATGATTTTTGTGGGAATTTTTCCAAGAAAAAAATTCAACTAATGATATTAATTGATTGGTAGAATTATTTGAAGTATTCTAATGTGATTCTCATTGAGAAATTTTAAGAATTGCGGTTTCTAGAGCAGATTTTGGCATTTTTAAAAATTTAAAAAAAAAAACTCCTAAGGGTGGGATCATGATGATTTTTGTGGGAATTTTTCCAAGAAAAAAATTCAACTAATGATATTAATTGATTGGTAGAATTATTTGAAGTATTCTAATGTGATTTTCATTGAGAAATTTTAAGAATTGCGGCTTCTAGAGCAGATTTTGGCATTTTTAAAAAATTAAAAAAAAAACTCCCAAGGGTGGGATCATGATGATTTTTGTGGGAATTTTTCCAAGAAAATAATTCAACTAATGATATTAATTGATTGGTAGAATTATTTGAAGTATTCTAATGTGATTTTCATTGAGAAATTTTAAGAATTGCGGTTTCTAGAGCAGATTTTGGCATTTTTAAAAATTTAAAAAAAAAAACTCCCAAGGGTGGGGTCATGATGATTTTTGGTGGGAATTTTTCCAAGAAAAAAATTCAACTAATGATATTAATTGATTGGTAGAATTATTTGAAGTATTCTAATGTGATTTTCATTGAGAAATTTTAAGAATTGCGGCTTCTAGAGCAGATTTTGGCATTTTTAAAAAATTAAAAAAAAAACTCCCAAGGGTGGGATCATGATGATTTTTGTGGGAATTTTTCCAAGAAAAAAATTCAACTAATGATATTAATTGATTGGTAGAATTATTTGAAGTATTCTAATGTGATTCTCATTGAGAAATTTTAAGAATTGCGGCTTCTAGAGCAGATTTTGGCATTTTTAAAAAATTAAAAAAAAACTCCCAAGGGTGGGATCATGATGATTTTTGGTGGGAATTTTTCCAAGAAAAAAATTCAACTAATGATATTAATTGATTGGTAGAATTATTTGAAGTATTCTAATGTGATTTTCATTGAGAAATTTTAAGAATTGCGGTTTCTAGAGCAGATTTTGGCATTTTTAAAAAATTAAAAAAAAAACTCCCAAGGGTGGGGTCATGATGATTTTTGGTGGGAATTTTTCCAAGAAAATAATTCAACTAATGATATTAATTGATTGGTAGAATTATTTGAAGTATTCTAATGTGATTTTCATTGATAAATTTTAAGAATTGCGGTTTTTAGAGCAGATTTTGGCATTTTTAAAAAATTAGAAAACTCCCAAGGGTGGGGTCATGATGATTTTTGTGGGAATTTTTCCAAGAAAATAATTCAACTAATGATATTAATGGATTGATAGAATTATTTGAAGTATTCTAATGTGATTTTCATTGAGAAATTTTAAGAATTGCGGTTTCTAGAGCAGATTTTGGCATTTTTAAAAATTTAAAAAAAAAACTCCCAAGGGTGGGGTCATGATGATTTTTGGTGGGAATTTTTCCAAGAAAAAAATTCAACTAATGATATTAATTGATTGGTAGAATTATTTGAAGTATTCTAATGTGATTTTCATTGAGAAATTTTAAGAATTGCGGTTTCTAGAGCAGATTTTGGCATTTTTAAAAAATTAAAAAAAAACTCCTAAGGGTGGGATCATGATGATTTTTGTGGGAATTTTTCCAAGAAAAAAATTCAACTAATGATATTAATTGATTGGTAGAATTATTTGAAGTATTATAATGTGATTTTCATTGAGAAATTTTAAGAATTGCGGCTTCTAGAGCAGATTTTGGCATTTTTAAAAAAATTAAAAAAAAAAAACTCCCAAGGGTGGGATCATGATGATTTTTGGTGGGAATTTTTCCAAGAAAAAAATTCAACTAATGATATTAATTGATTGGTAGAATTATTTGAAGTATTCTAATGTGATTTTCATTGAGAAATTTTAAGAATTGCGGTTTCTAGAGCAGATTTTGGCATTTTTAAAAATTTAAAAAAAAACTCCCAAGGGTGGGATCATGATGATTTTTGGTGGGAATTTTTCCAAGAAAAAAATTCAACTAATGATATTAATTGATTGGTAGAATTATTTGAAGTATTCTAATGTGATTTTCATTGAGAAATTTTAAGAATTGCGGTTTCTAGAGCAGATTTTGGCATTTTTAAAAAATTAAAAAAAAAACTCCCAAGGGTGGGGTCATGATGATTTTTGGTGGGAATTTTTCCAAGAAAATAATTCAACTAATGATATTAATTGATTGGTAGAATTATTTGAAGTATTCTAATGTGATTTTCATTGATAAATTTTAAGAATTGCGGTTTTTAGAGCAGATTTTGGCATTTTTAAAAAATTAGAAAACTCCCAAGGGTGGGGTCATGATGATTTTTGTGGGAATTTTTCCAAGAAAATAATTCAACTAATGATATTAATGGATTGATAGAATTATTTGAAGTATTCTAATGTGATTTTCATTGAGAAATTTTAAGAATTGCGGTTTCTAGAGCAGATTTTGGCATTTTTAAAAATTTAAAAAAAAAACTCCCAAGGGTGGGGTCATGATGATTTTTGGTGGGAATTTTTCCAAGAAAAAAATTCAACTAATGATATTAATTGATTGGTAGAATTATTTGAAGTATTCTAATGTGATTTTCATTGAGAAATTTTAAGAATTGCGGTTTCTAGAGCAGATTTTGGCATTTTTAAAAAATTAAAAAAAAACTCCTAAGGGTGGGATCATGATGATTTTTGTGGGAATTTTTCCAAGAAAAAAATTCAACTAATGATATTAATTGATTGGTAGAATTATTTGAAGTATTATAATGTGATTTTCATTGAGAAATTTTAAGAATTGCGGCTTCTAGAGCAGATTTTGGCATTTTTAAAAAAATTAAAAAAAAAAAACTCCCAAGGGTGGGATCATGATGATTTTTGGTGGGAATTTTTCCAAGAAAAAAATTCAACTAATGATATTAATTGATTGGTAGAATTATTTGAAGTATTCTAATGTGATTTTCATTGAGAAATTTTAAGAATTGCGGTTTCTAGAGCAGATTTTGGCATTTTTAAAAATTTAAAAAAAAAACTCCCAAGGGTGGGGTCATGATGATTTTTGGTGGGAATTTTTCCAAGAAAAAAATTCAACTAATGATATTAATTGATTGGTAGAATTATTTGAAGTATTCTAATGTGATTTTCATTGATAAATTTTAAGAATTGCGGTTTCTAGAGCAGATTTTGGCATTTTTAAAAAATTAAAAAAAAACTCCTAAGGGTGGGATCATGATGATTTTTGTGGGAATTTTTCCAAGAAAAAAATTCAACTAATGATATTAATTGATTGGTAGAATTATTTGAAGTATTCTAATGTGATTTTCATTGAGAAATTTTAAGAATTGCGGCTTCTAGAGCAGATTTTGGCATTTTTAAAAAAATTAAAAAAAAAACTCCCAAGGGTGGGATCATGATGATTTTTGGTGGGAATTTTTCCAAGAAAAAAATTCAACTAATGATATTAATTGATTGGTAGAATTATTTGAAGTATTCTAATGTGATTCTCATTGAGAAATTTTAAGAATTGCGGCTTCTAGAGCAGATTTTGGCATTTTTAAAAAATTAAAAAAAAAACTCCCAAGGGTGGGATCATGATGATTTTTGTGGGAATTTTTCCAAGAAAAAAATTCAACTAATGATATTAATTGATTGGTAGAATTATTTGAAGTATTCTAATGTGATTCTCATTGAGAAATTTTAAGAATTGCGGTTTCTAGAGCAGATTTTGGCATTTTTAAAAATTTTAAAAAAAAACTCCCAAGGGTGGGATCATGATGATTTTTGGTGGGAATTTTTCCAAGAAAAAAATTCAACTAATGATATTAATTGATTGGTAGAATTATTTGAAGTATTCTAATGTGATTTTCATTGAGAAATTTTAAGAATTGCGGTTTCTAGAGCAGATTTTGGCATTTTTAAAAAATTAAAAAAAAACTCCTAAGGGTGGGATCATGATGATTTTTGTGGGAATTTTTCCAAGAAAAAAATTCAACTAATGATATTAATTGATTGGTAGAATTATTTGAAGTATTCTAATGTGATTTTCATTGAGAAATTTTAAGAATTGCGGCTTCTAGAGCAGATTTTGGCATTTTTAAAAAATTAAAAAAAAAACTCCCAAGGGTGGGATCATGATGATTTTTGTGGGAATTTTTCCAAGAAAAAAATTCAACTAATGATATTAATTGATTGGTAGAATTATTTGAAGTATTCTAATGTGATTCTCATTGAGAAATTTTAAGAATTGCGGCTTCTAGAGCAGATTTAGGCATTTTTAAAAAAATTAAAAAAAAAACTCCCAAGGGTGGGATCATGATGATTTTTGTGGGAATTTTTCCAAGAAAAAAATTCAACTAATGATATTAATTGATTGGTAGAATTATTTGAAGTATTCTAATGTGATTCTCATTGAGAAATTTTAAGAATTGCGGTTTTTAGAGCAGATTTTGGCATTTTTAAAAAATTAAAAAACTCCCAAGGGTGGGGTCATGATGATTTTTGTGGGAATTTTTCCAAGAAAATAATTCAACTAATGATATTAATGGATTGATAGAATTATTTGAAGTATTCTAATGTGATTTTCATTGAGAAATTTTAAGAATTGCGGTTTCTAGAGCAGATTTTGGCATTTTTAAAAATTTAAAAAAAAAACTCCCAAGGGTGGGGTCATGATGATTTTTGGTGGGAATTTTTCCAAGAAAAAAATTCAACTAATGATATTAATTGATTGGTAGAATTATTTGAAGTATTCTAATGTGATTTTCATTGAGAAATTTTAAGAATTGCGGTTTCTAGAGCAGATTTTGGCATTTTTAAAAAAATTAAAAAAAAACTCCTAAGGGTGGGATCATGATGATTTTTGTGGGAATTTTTCCAAGAAAAAAATTCAACTAATGATATTAATTGATTGGTAGAATTATTTGAAGTATTCTAATGTGATTTTCATTGAGAAATTTTAAGAATTGCGGCTTCTAGAGCAGATTTTGGCATTTTTAAAAAATTAAAAAAAAAACTCCCAAGGGTGGGATCATGATGATTTTTGTGGGAATTTTTCCAAGAAAAAAATTCAACTAATGATATTAATTGATTGGTAGAATTATTTGAAGTATTCTAATGTGATTTTCATTGAGAAATTTTAAGAATTGCGGCTTCTAGAGCAGATTTTGGCATTTTTAAAAAATTAAAAAAAAAACTCCCAAGGGTGGGATCATGATGATTTTTGTGGGAATTTTTCCAAGAAAAAAATTCAACTAATGATATTAATTGATTGGTAGAATTATTTGAAGTATTCTAATGTGATTTTCATTGAGAAATTTTAAGAATTGCGGCTTCTAGAGCAGATTTTGGCATTTTTAAAAAATTAAAAAAAAAACTCCCAAGGGGGGGATCATGATGATTTTTGTGGGAATTTTTCCAAGAAAATAATTCAACTAATGATATTAATTGATTGGTAGAATTATTTGAAGTATTCTAATGTGATTTTCATTGATAAATTTTAAGAATTGCGGTTTTTAGAGCAGATTTTGGCATTTTTAAAAATTTAAAAAAAAAACTCCCAAGGGTGGGGTCATGATGATTTTTGGTGGGAATTTTTCCAAGAAAAAAATTCAACTAATGATATTAATTGATTGGTAGAATTATTTGAAGTATTCTAATGTGATTTTCATTGAGAAATTTTAAGAATTGCGGCTTCTAGAGCAGATTTTGGCATTTTTAAAAAATTAAAAAAAAAACTCCCAAGGGTGGGATCATGATGATTTTTGTGGGAATTTTTCCAAGAAAAAAATTCAACTAATGATATTAATTGATTGGTAGAATTATTTGAAGTATTCTAATGTGATTCTCATTGAGAAATTTTAAGAATTGCGGCTTCTAGAGCAGATTTTGGCATTTTTAAAAAATTAAAAAAAAAACTCCCAAGGGTGGGATCATGATGATTTTTGTGGGAATTTTTCCAAGAAAAAAATTCAACTAATGATATTAATTGATTGGTAGAATTATTTGAAGTATTCTAATGTGATTTTCATTGAGAAATTTTAAGAATTGCGGCTTCTAGAGCAGATTTTGGCATTTTTAAAAAAATTAAAAAAAAAACTCCCAAGGGTGGGATCATGATGATTTTTGGTGGGAATTTTTCCAAGAAAAAAATTCAACTAATGATATTAATTGATTGGTAGAATTATTTGAAGTATTCTAATGTGATTTTCATTGAGAAATTTTAAGAATTGCGGCTTCTAGAGCAGATTTTGGCATTTTTAAAAAATTAAAAAAAAACTCCTAAGGGTGGGATCATGATGATTTTTGTGGGAATTTTTCCAAGAAAAAAATTCAACTAATGATATTAATTGATTGGTAGAATTATTTGAAGTATTCTAATGTGATTTTCATTGAGAAATTTTAAGAATTGCGGCTTCTAGAGCAGATTTTGGCATTTTTAAAAAAATTAAAAAAAAAAACTCCCAAGGGTGGGATCATGATGATTTTTGGTGGGAATTTTTCCAAGAAAAAAATTCAACTAATGATATAAATTGATTGGTAGAATTATTTGAAGTATTCTAATGTGATTTTCATTGAGAAATTTTAAGAATTGCGGTTTCTAGAGCAGATTTTGGCATTTTTAAAAAATTAAAAAAAAACTCCTAAGGGTGGGATCATGATGATTTTTGTGGGAATTTTTCCAAGAAAAAAATTCAACTAATGATATTAATTGATTGGTAGAATTATTTGAAGTATTCTAATGTGATTTTCATTGATAAATTTTAAGAATTGTGGTTTTTAGAGCAGATTTTGGCATTTTTAAAAATTTAAAAAAAAACTCCCAAGGGTGGGGTCATGATGATTTTTGGTGGGAATTTTTCCAAGAAAAAAATTCAACTAATGATATTAATTGATTGGTAGAATTATTTGAAGTATTCTAATGTGATTTTCATTGAGAAATTTTAAGAATTGCGGTTTCTAGAGCAGATTTTGGCATTTTTAAAAAATTAAAAAAAAACTCCTAAGGGTGGGATCATGATGATTTTTGGTGGGAATTTTTCCAAGAAAATAATTCAACTAATGATATTAATTGATTGGTAGAATTATTTGAAGTATTCTAATGTGATTTTCATTGAGAAATTTTAAGAATTGCGGCTTCTAGAGCAGATTTTGGCATTTTTAAAAAAATTAAAAAAAAAAACTCCCAAGGGTGGGATCATGATGATTTTTGGTGGGAATTTTTCCAAGAAAAAAATTCAACTAATGATATAAATTGATTGGTAGAATTATTTGAAGTATTCTAATGTGATTTTCATTGAGAAATTTTAAGAATTGCGGTTTCTAGAGCAGATTTTGGCATTTTTAAAAAATTAAAAAAAAACTCCTAAGGGTGGGATCATGATGATTTTTGTGGGAATTTTTCCAAGAAAAAAATTCAATTAATGATATTAATTGATTGGTAGAATTATTTGAAGTATTCTAATGTGATTCTCATTGAGAAATTTTAAGAATTGCGGCTTCTAGAGCAGATTTTGGCATTTTTAAAAAATTAAAAAAAAAACTCCCAAGGGTGGGATCATGATGATTTTTGTGGGAATTTTTCCAAGAAAATAATTCAACTAATGATATTAATTGATTGGTAGAATTATTTGAAGTATTCTAATGTGATTCTCATTGAGAAATTTTAAGAATTGCGGCTGCTAGAGCAGATTTTGGCATTTTTAAAAAAATTAAAAAAAAAACTCCCAAGGGTGGGATCATGATGATTTTTGGTGGGAATTTTTCCAAGAAAAAAATTCAACTAATGATATTAATTGATTGGTAGAATTATTTGAAGTATTCTAATGTGATTTTCATTGAGAAATTTTAAGAATTGCGGCTTCTAGAGCAGATTTTGGCATTTTTAAAAAATTAAAAAAAAACTCCCAAGGGGGGGATCATGATGATTTTTGTGGGAATTTTTCCAAGAAAATAATTCAACTAATGATATTAATTGATTGGTAGAATTATTTGAAGTATTCTAATGTGATTTTCATTGATAAATTTTAAGAATTGCGGTTTTTAGAGCAGATTTTGGCATTTTTAAAAATTTAAAAAAAAAACTCCCAAGGGTGGGGTCATGATGATTTTTGGTGGGAATTTTTCCAAGAAAAAAATTCAACTAATGATATTAATTGATTGGTAGAATTATTTGAAGTATTCTAATGTGATTTTCATTGAGAAATTTTAAGAATTGCGGCTTCTAGAGCAGATTTTGGCATTTTTAAAAAATTAAAAAAAAAACTCCCAAGGGTGGGATCATGATGATTTTTGTGGGAATTTTTCCAAGAAAAAAATTCAACTAATGATATTAATTGATTGGTAGAATTATTTGAAGTATTCTAATGTGATTCTCATTGAGAAATTTTAAGAATTGCGGCTTCTAGAGCAGATTTTGGCATTTTTAAAAAATTAAAAAAAAAACTCCCAAGGGTGGGATCATGATGATTTTTGGTGGGAATTTTTCCAAGAAAAAAATTCAACTAATGATATTAATTGATTGGTAGAATTATTTGAAGTATTCTAATGTGATTTTCATTGAGAAATTTTAAGAATTGCGGTTTCTAGAGCAGATTTTGGCATTTTTAAAAAATTAAAAAAAAAAACTCCCAAGGGTGGGGTCATGATGATTTTTGGTGGGAATTTTTCCAAGAAAATAATTCAACTAATGATATTAATTGATTGGTAGAATTATTTGAAGTATTCTAATGTGATTTTCATTGAGAAATTTTAAGAATTGCGGTGTCTAGAGCAGATTTTGGCATTTTTAAAAAAATTAAAAAAAAACTCCCAAGGGTGGGATCATGATGATTTTTGGTGGGAATTTCTCCAAGAAAAAAATTCAACTAATGATATTAATTGATTGGTAGAATTATTTGAAGTATTCTAATGTGATTTTCATTGAGAAATTTTAAGAATTGCGGTTTCTAGAGCAGATTTTGGCATTTTTAAAAAATTAAAAAAAAACTCCTAAGGGTGGGATCATGATGATTTTTGTGGGAATTTTTCCAAGAAAAAATTCAACTAATGATATTAATTGATTGGTAGAATTATTTGAAGTATTCTAATGTGATTCTCATTGAGAAATTTTAAGAATTGCGGCTTCTAGAGCAGATTTTGGCATTTTTAAAAAATTAAAAAAAAAACTCCCAAGGGTGGGATCATGATGATTTTTGTGGGAATTTTTCCAAGAAAAAAATTCAACTAATGATATTAATTGATTGGTAGAATTATTTGAAGTATTCTAATGTGATTCTCATTGAGAAATTTTAAGAATTGCGGCTTCTAGAGCAGATTTTGGCATTTTTAAAAAAATTAAAAAAAAAACTCCCAAGGGTGGGATCATGATGATTTTTGGTGGGAATTTTTCCAAGAAAAAAATTCAACTAATGATATTAATTGATTGGTAGAATTATTTGAAGTATTCTAATGTGATTTTCATTGAGAAATTTTAAGAATTGCGGCTTCTAGAGCAGATTTTGGCATTTTTAAAAAATTAAAAAAAAAACTCCCAAGGGGGGGATCATGATGATTTTTGTGGGAATTTTTCCAAGAAAATAATTCAACTAATGATATTAATTGATTGGTAGAATTATTTGAAGTATTTTAATGTGATTTTCATTGAGAAATTTTAAGAATTGCGGCTTCTAGAGCAGATTTTGGCATTTTTAAAAAATTAAAAAAAAAACTCCCAAGGGTGGGATCATGATGATTTTTGTGGGAATTTTTCCAAGAAAAAAATTCAACTAATGATATTAATTGATTGGTAGAATTATTTGAAGTATTCTAATGTGATTCTCATTGAGAAATTTTAAGAATTGCGGCTTCTAGAGCAGATTTTGGCATTTTTAAAAAAATTTAAAAAAAACTCCCAAGGGTGGGATCATGATGATTTTTGGTGGGAATTTTTCCAAGAAAAAAATTCAACTAATGATATTAATTGATTGGTAGAATTATTTGAAGTATTCTAATGTGATTTTCATTGAGAAATTTTAAGAATTGCGGCTTCTAGAGCAGATTTTGGCATTTTTAAAAAATTAAAAAAAAAACTCCCAAGGGTGGGATCATGATGATTTTTGTGGGAATTTTTCCAAGAAAAAAATTCAACTAATGATATTAATTGATTGGTAGAATTATTTGAAGTATTCTAATGTGATTCTCATTGAGAAATTTTAAGAATTGCGGCTTCTAGAGCAGATTTTGGCATTTTTAAAAAATTAAAAAAAAAACTCCCAAGGGTGGGATCATGATGATTTTTGTGGGAATTTTTCCAAGAAAAAAATTCAACTAATGATATTAATTGATTGGTAGAATTATTTGAAGTATTCTAATGTGATTCTCATTGAGAAATTTTAAGAATTGCGGCTTCTAGAGCAGATTTTGGCATTTTTAAAAAAATTAAAAAAAAAACTCCCAAGGGTGGGATCATGATGATTTTTGGTGGGAATTTTTCCAAGAAAAAAATTCAACTAATGATATTAATTGATTGGTAGAATTATTTGAAGTATTCTAATGTGATTTTCATTGAGAAATTTTAAGAATTGCGGTTTCTAGAGCAGATTTTGGCATTTTTAAAAAATTAAAAAAAAACTCCTAAGGGTGGGATCATGATGATTTTTGTGGGAATTTTTCCAAGAAAAAAATTCAACTAATGATATTAATTGATTGGTAGAATTATTTGAAGTATTCTAATGTGATTTTCATTGATAAATTTTAAGAATTGCGGTTTTTAGAGCAGATTTTGGCATTTTTAAAAATTTAAAAAAAAAACTCCCAAGGGTGGGGTCATGATGATTTTTGGTGGGAATTTTTCCAAGAAAAAAATTCAACTAATGATATTAATTGATTGGTAGAATTATTTGAAGTATTCTAATGTGATTTTCATTGAGAAATTTTAAGAATTGCGGTTTCTAGAGCAGATTTTGGCATTTTTAAAAAATTAAAAAAAAACTCCTAAGGGTGGGATCATGATGATTTTTGGTGGGAATTTTTCCAAGAAAAAAATTCAACTAATGATATTAATTGATTGGTAGAATTATTTGAAGTATTCTAATGTGATTTTCATTGAGAAATTTTAAGAATTGCGGCTTCTAGAGCAGATTTTGGCATTTTTAAAAAAATTAAAAAAAAAAACTCCCAAGGGTGGGATCATGATGATTTTTGGTGGGAATTTTTCCAAGAAAAAAATTCAACTAATGATATAAATTGATTGGTAGAATTATTTGAAGTATTCTAATGTGATTTTCATTGAGAAATTTTAAGAATTGCGGTTTCTAGAGCAGATTTTGGCATTTTTAAAAAATTAAAAAAAAACTCCTAAGGGTGGGATCATGATGATTTTTGTGGGAATTTTTCCAAGAAAAAAATTCAACTAATGATATTAATTGATTGGTAGAATTATTTGAAGTATTCTAATGTGATTCTCATTGAGAAATTTTAAGAATTGCGGCTTCTAGAGCAGATTTTGGCATTTTTAAAAAAATTAAAAAAAAAAACTCCCAAGGGTGGGATCATGATGATTTTTGGTGGGAATTTTTCCAAGAAAAAAATTCAACTAATGATATTAATTGATTGGTAGAATTATTTGAAGTATTCTAATGTGATTTTCATTGAGAAATTTTAAGAATTGCGGTTTCTAGAGCAGATTTTGGCATTTTTAAAAAATTAAAAAAAAAACTCCCAAGGGGGGGATCATGATGATTTTTGTGGGAATTTTTCCAAGAAAATAATTCAACTAATGATATTAATTGATTGGTAGAATTATTTGAAGTATTCTAATGTGATTCTCATTGAGAAATTTTAAGAATTGCGGCTTCTAGAGCAGATTTTGGCATTTTTAAAAAATTAAAAAAAAAAACTCCCAAGGGTGGGATCATGATGATTTTTGGTGGGAATTTTTCCAAGAAAAAAATTCAACTAATGATATTAATTGATTGGTAGAATTATTTGAAGTATTCTAATGTGATTTTCATTGATAAATTTTAAGAATTGCGGTTTTTAGAGCAGATTTTGGCATTTTTAAAAAATTAAAAAACTCCCAAGGGTGGGGTCATGATGATTTTTGTGGGAATTTTTCCAAGAAAATAATTCAACTAATGATATTAATGGATTGATAGAATTATTTGAAGTATTCTAATGTGATTTTCATTGAGAAATTTTAAGAATTGCGGTTTCTAGAGCAGATTTTGGCATTTTTAAAAATTTTAAAAAAAAACTCCCAAGGGTGGGGTCATGATGATTTTTGGTGGGAATTTTTCCAAGAAAAAAATTCAACTAATGATATTAATTGATTGGTAGAATTATTTGAAGTATTCTAATGTGATTTTCATTGAGAAATTTTAAGAATTGCGGTTTCTAGAGCAGATTTTGGCATTTTTAAAAAATTAAAAAAAAACTCCCAAGGGTGGGATCATGATGATTTTTGTGGGAATTTTTCCAAGAAAAAAATTCAACTAATGATATTAATTGATTGGTAGAATTATTTGAAGTATTCTAATGTGATTTTCATTGAGAAATTTTAAGAATTGCGGCTTCTAGAGCAGATTTTGGCATTTTTAAAAAATTAAAAAAAAAACTCCCAAGGGTGGGATCATGATGATTTTTGTGGGAATTTTTCCAAGAAAAAAATTCAACTAATGATATTAATTGATTGGTAGAATTATTTGAAGTATTCTAATGTGATTCTCATTGAGAAATTTTAAGAATTGCGGCTTCTAGAGCAGATTTTGGCATTTTTAAAAAAATTAAAAAAAAACTCCCAAGGGTGGGATCATGATGATTTTTGTGGGAATTTTTCCAAGAAAAAAATTCAACTAATGATATTAATTGATTGGTAGAATTATTTGAAGTATTCTAATGTGATTTTCATTGATAAATTTTAAGAATTGCGGTTTTTAGAGCAGATTTTGGCATTTTTAAAAAATTAAAAAACTCCCAAGGGTGGGGTCATGATGATTTTTGTGGGAATTTTTCCAAGAAAATAATTCAACTAATGATATTAATGGATTGATACAATTATTTGAAGTATTCTAATGTGATTTTCATTGAGAAATTTTAAGAATTGCGTTTTCTAGAGCAGATTTTGGCATTTTTAAAAATTTTAAAAAAAAACTCCCAAGGGTGGGGTCATGATGATTTTTGGTGGGAATTTTTCCAAGAAAAAAATTCAACTAATGATATTAATTGATTGGTAGAATTATTTGAAGTATTCTAATGTGATTTTCATTGAGAAATTTTAAGAATTGCGGTTTCTAGAGCAGATTTTGGCATTTTTAAAAAATTAAAAAAAAACTCCTAAGGGTGGGATCATGATGATTTTTGTGGGAATTTTTCCAAGAAAAAAATTCAACTAATGATATTAATTGATTGGTAGAATTATTTGAAGTATTCTAATGTAATTTTCATTGAGAAATTTTAAGAATTGCGGCTTCTAGAGCAGATTTTGGCATTTTTAAAAAATTAAAAAAAAAAACTCCCAAGGGTGGGATCATGATGATTTTTGTGGGAATTTTTCCAAGAAAAAAATTCAACTAATGATATTAATTGATTGGTAGAATTATTTGAAGTATTCTAATGTGATTCTCATTGAGAAATTTTAAGAATTGCGGCTTCTAGAGCAGATTTTGGCATTTTTAAAAAAATTAAAAAAAAACTCCCAAGGGTGGGATCATGATGATTTTTGGTGGGAATTTTTCCAAGAAAAAAATTCAACTAATGATATTAATTGATTGGTAGAATTATTTGAAGTATTCTAATGTGATTTTCATTGAGAAATTTTAAGAATTGCGGCTTCTAGAGCAGATTTTGGCATTTTTAAAAAATTAAAAAAAAAACTCCCAAGGGGGGGATCATGATGATTTTTGTGGGAATTTTTCCAAGAAAATAATTCAACTAATGATATTAATTGATTGGTAGAATTATTTGAAGTATTCTAATGTGATTTTCATTGATAAATTTTAAGAATTGCGGTTTTTAGAGCAGATTTTGGCATTTTTAAAAATTTAAAAAAAAAACTCCCAAGGGTGGGGTCATGATGATTTTTGGTGGGAATTTTTCCAAGAAAAAAATTCAACTAATGATATTAATTGATTGGTAGAATTATTTGAAGTATTCTAATGTGATTTTCATTGAGAAATTTTAAGAATTGCGGTTTTTAGAGCAGATTTTGGCATTTTTAATAATTTAAAAAAAAAACTCCCAAGGGTGGGATCATGATGATTTTTGTGGGAATTTTTCCAAGAAAAAAATTCAACTAATGATATTAATTGATTGGTAGAATTATTTGAAGTATTCTAATGTGATTCTCATTGAGAAATTTTAAGAATTGCGGCTTCTAGAGCAGATTTTGGCATTTTTAAAAAATTAAAAAAAAAACTCCCAAGGGTGGGATCATGATGATTTTTGTGGGAATTTTTCCAAGAAAAAAATTCAACTAATGATATTAATTGATTGGTAGAATTATTTGAAGTATTCTAATGTGATTTTCATTGAGAAATTTTAAGAATTGCGGCTTCTAGAGCAGATTTTGGCATTTTTAAAAAAATTAAAAAAAAAACTCCCAAGGGTGGGATCATGATGATTTTTGGTGGGAATTTTTCCAAGAAAAAAATTCAACTAATGATATTAATTGATTGGTAGAATTATTTGAAGTATTCTAATGTGATTTTCATTGAGAAATTTTAAGAATTGCGGCTTCTAGAGCAGATTTTGGCATTTTTAAAAAATTAAAAAAAAACTCCTAAGGGTGGGATCATGATGATTTTTGTGGGAATTTTTCCAAGAAAAAAATTCAACTAATGATATTAATTGATTGGTAGAATTATTTGAAGTATTCTAATGTGATTTTCATTGATAAATTTTAAGAATTGCGGCTTCTAGAGCAGATTTTGGCATTTTTAAAAAAATTAAAAAAAAACTCCTAAGGGTGGGATCATGATGATTTTTGTGGGAATTTTTCCAAGAAAAAAATTCAACTAATGATATTAATTGATTGGTAGAATTATTTGAAGTATTCTAATGTGATTCTCATTGAGAAATTTTAAGAATTGCGGCTTCTAGAGCAGATTTTGGCATTTTTAAAAAAATTAAAAAAAAAACTCCCAAGGGTGGGATCATGATGATTTTTGGTGGGAATTTTTCCAAGAAAAAAATTCAACTAATGATATAAATTGATTGGTAGAATTATTTGAAGTATTCTAATGTGATTTTCATTGAGAAATTTTAAGAATTGCGGTTTCTAGAGCAGATTTTGGCATTTTTAAAAAATTAAAAAAAAAACTCCTAAGGGTGGGATCATGATGATTTTTGTGGGAATTTTTCCAAGAAAAAAATTCAACTAATGATATTAATTGATTGGTAGAATTATTTGAAGTATTCTAATGTGATTTTCATTGAGAAATTTTAAGAATTGCGGCTTCTAGAGCAGATTTTGGCATTTTTAAAAAATTAAAAAAAAACTCCCAAGGGTGGGATCATGATGATTTTTGGTGGGAATTTTTCCAAGAAAAAAATTCAACTAATGATATAAATTGATTGGTAGAATTATTTGAAGTATTCTAATGTGATTTTCATTGAGAAATTTTAAGAATTGCGGCTTCTAGAGCAGATTTTGGCATTTTTAAAAAATTAAAAAAAAAACTCCCAAGGGTGGGATCATGATGATTTTTGTGGGAATTTTTCCAAGAAAAAAATTCAACTAATGATATTAATTGATTGGTAGAATTATTTGAAGTATTCTAATGTGATTCTCATTGAGAAATTTTAAGAATTGCGGCTTCTAGAGCAGATTTTGGCATTTTTAAAAAATTAAAAAAAAAACTCCCAAGGGTGGGATCATGATGATTTTTGTGGGAATTTTTCCAAGAAAAAAATTCAACTAATGATATTAATTGATTGGTAGAATTATTTGAAGTATTCTAATGTGATTTTCATTGATAAATTTTAAGAATTGCGGCTTCTAGAGCAGATTTTGGCATTTTTAAAAAAATTAAAAAAAAAACTCCCAAGGGTGGGATCATGATGATTTTTGGTGGGAATTTTTCCAAGAAAAAAATTCAACTAATGATATTAATTGATTGGTAGAATTATTTGAAGTATTCTAATGTGATTTTCATTGAGAAATTTTAAGAATTGCGGCTTCTAGAGCAGATTTTGGCATTTTTAAAAAATTAAAAAAAAACTCCTAAGGGTGGGATCATGATGATTTTTGTGGGAATTTTTCCAAGAAAAAAATTCAACTAATGATATTAATTGATTGGTAGAATTATTTGAAGTACTCTAATGTGATTTTCATTGATAAATTTTAAGAATTGCGGTTTTTAGAGCAGATTTTGGCATTTTTAAAAATTTAAAAAAAAAACTCCCAAGGGTGGGGTCATGATGATTTTTGGTGGGAATTTTTCCAAGAAAAAAATTCAACTAATGATATAAATTGATTGGTAGAATTATTTGAAGTATTCTAATGTGATTTTCATTGATAAATTTTAAGAATTGCGGTTTCTAGAGCAGATTTTGGCATTTTTAAAAAATTAAAAAAAAACTCCTAAGGGTGGGATCATGATGATTTTTGTGGGAATTTTTCCAAGAAAAAAATTCAACTAATGATATTAATTGATTGGTAGAATTATTTGAAGTATTCTAATGTGATTTTCATTGATAAATTTTAAGAATTGCGGTTTTTAGAGCAGATTTTGGCATTTTTAAAAAATTAAAAAAAAACTCCTAAGGGTGGGATCATGATGATTTTTGTGGGAATTTTTCCAAGAAAAAAATTCAACTAATGATATTAATTGATTGGTAGAATTATTTGAAGTATTCTAATGTGATTTTCATTGAGAAATTTTAAGAATTGCGGCTTCTAGAGCAGATTTTGGCATTTTTAAAAAAATTTAAAAAAAAACTCCCAAGGGTGGGATCATGATGATTTTTGGTGGGAATTTTTCCAAGAAAAAAATTCAACTAATGATATAAATTGATTGGTAGAATTATTTGAAGTATTCTAATGTGATTTTCATTGATAAATTTTAAGAATTGCGGTTTCTAGAGCAGATTTTGGCATTTTTAAAAAATTAAAAAAAAACTCCTAAGGGTGGGATCATGATGATTTTTGTGGGAATTTTTCCAAGAAAAAAATTCAACTAATGATATTAATTGATTGGTAGAATTATTTGAAGTATTCTAATGTGATTTTCATTGATAAATTTTAAGAATTGCGGTTTTTAGAGCAGATTTTGGCATTTTTAAAAATTTAAAAAAAAAACTCCCAAGGGTGGGGTCATGATGATTTTTGGTGGGAATTTTTCCAAGAAAAAAATTCAACTAATGATATTAATTGATTGGTAGAATTATTTGAAGTATTCTAATGTGATTTTCATTGAGAAATTTTAAGAATTGCGGTTTCTAGAGCAGATTTTGGCATTTTTAAAAAATTAAAAAAAAACTCCTAAGGGTGGGATCATGATGATTTTTGGTGGGAATTTTTCCAAGAAAAAAATTCAACTAATGATATTAATTGATTGGTAGAATTATTTGAAGTATTCTAATGTGATTTTCATTGAGAAATTTTAAGAATTGCGGCTTCTAGAGCAGATTTTGGCATTTTTAAAAAAATTAAAAAAAAAACTCCCAAGGGTGGGATCATGATGATTTTTGGTGGGAATTTTTCCAAGAAAAAAATTCAACTAATGATATAAATTGATTGGTAGAATTATTTGAAGTATTCTAATGTGATTTTCATTGAGAAATTTTAAGAATTGCGGTTTCTAGAGCAGATTTTGGCATTTTTAAAAAATTAAAAAAAAACTCCTAAGGGTGGGATCATGATGATTTTTGTGGGAATTTTTCCAAGAAAAAAATTCAACTAATGATATTAATTGATTGGTAGAATTATTTGAAGTATTCTAATGTGATTTTCATTGATAAATTTTAAGAATTGCGGTTTTTAGAGCAGATTTTGGCATTTTTAAAAATTTAAAAAAAAAACTCCCAAGGGTGGGGTCATGATGATTTTTGGTGGGAATTTTTCCAAGAAAAAAATTCAACTAATGATATTAATTGATTGGTAGAATTATTTGAAGTATTCTAATGTGATTTTCATTGAGAAATTTTAAGAATTGCGGCTTCTAGAGCAGATTTTGGCATTTTTAAAAAATTAAAAAAAAAACTCCCAAGGGTGGGATCATGATGATTTTTGTGGGAATTTTTCCAAGAAAAAAATTCAACTAATGATATTAATTGATTGGTAGAATTATTTGAAGTATTCTAATGTGATTCTCATTGAGAAATTTTAAGAATTGCGGCTTCTAGAGCAGATTTTGGCATTTTTAAAAAATTAAAAAAAAAAACTCCCAAGGGTGGGATCATGATGATTTTTGTGGGAATTTTTCCAAGAAAAAAATTCAACTAATGATATTAATTGATTGGTAGAATTATTTGAAGTATTCTAATGTGATTTTCATTGAGAAATTTTAAGAATTGCGGTTTCTAGAGCAGATTTTGGCATTTTTAAAAAATTAAAAAAAAACTCCTAAGGGTGGGATCATGATGATTTTTGTGGGAATTTTTCCAAGAAAAAAATTCAACTAATGATATTAATTGATTGGTAGAATTATTTGAAGTATTCTAATGTGATTTTCATTGATAAATTTTAAGAATTGCGGTTTTTAGAGCAGATTTTGGCATTTTTAAAAATTTAAAAAAAAAACTCCCAAGGGTGGGGTCATGATGATTTTTGGTGGGAATTTTTCCAAGAAAAAAATTCAACTAATGATATTAATTGATTGGTAGAATTATTTGAAGTATTCTAATGTGATTTTCATTGAGAAATTTTAAGAATTGCGGCTTCTAGAGCAGATTTTGGCATTTTTAAAAAATTAAAAAAAAAACTCCCAAGGGTGGGATCATGATGATTTTTGTGGGAATTTTTCCAAGAAAAAAATTCAACTAATGATATTAATTGATTGGTAGAATTATTTGAAGTATTCTAATGTGATTCTCATTGAGAAATTTTAAGAATTGCGGCTTCTAGAGCAGATTTTGGCATTTTTAAAAAATTAAAAAAAAAACTCCCAAGGGTGGGATCATGATGATTTTTGGTGGGAATTTTTCCAAGAAAAAAATTCAACTAATGATATTAATTGATTGGTAGAATTATTTGAAGTATTCTAATGTGATTTTCATTGAGAAATTTTAAGAATTGCGGTTTCTAGAGCAGATTTTGGCATTTTTAAAAAATTAAAAAAAAAACTCCCAAGGGTGGGGTCATGATGATTTTTGGTGGGAATTTTTCCAAGAAAATAATTCAACTAATGATATTAATTGATTGGTAGAATTATTTGAAGTATTCTAATGTGATTTTCATTGAGAAATTTTAAGAATTGCGGCTTCTAGAGCAGATTTTGGCATTTTTAAAAAAATTAAAAAAAAACTCCCAAGGGTGGGATCATGATGATTTTTGTGGGAATTTTTCCAAGAAAAAAATTCAACTAATGATATTAATTGATTGGTAGAATTATTTGAAGTATTCTAATGTGATTTTCATTGAGAAATTTTAAGAATTGCGGCTTCTAGAGCAGATTTTGGCATTTTTAAAAAAATTAAAAAAAAAACTCCCAAGGGTGGGATCATGATGATTTTTGGTGGGAATTTTTCCAAGAAAAAAATTCAACTAATGATATTAATTGATTGGTAGAATTATTTGAAGTATTCTAATGTGATTTTCATTGAGAAATTTTAAGAATTGCGGCTTCTAGAGCAGATTTTGGCATTTTTAAAAAATTAAAAAAAAAACTCCCAAGGGTGGGATCATGATGATTTTTGGTGGGAATTTTTCCAAGAAAAAAATTCAACTAATGATATTAATTGATTGGTAGAATTATTTGAAGTATTCTAATGTGATTTTCATTGAGAAATTTTAAGAATTGCGGTTTCTAGAGCAGATTTTGGCATTTTTAAAAAATTAAAAAAAAAACTCCCAAGGGTGGGGTCATGATGATTTTTGGTGGGAATTTTTCCAAGAAAATAATTCAACTAATGATATTAATTGATTGGTAGAATTATTTGAAGTATTCTAATGTGATTTTCATTGAGAAATTTTAAGAATTGCGGCTTCTAGAGCAGATTTTGGCATTTTTAAAAAAATTAAAAAAAAACTCCCAAGGGTGGGATCATGATGATTTTTGGTGGGAATTTTTCCAAGAAAAAAATTCAACTAATGATATTAATTGATTGGTAGAATTATTTGAAGTATTCTAATGTGATTTTCATTGAGAAATTTTAAGAATTGCGGTTTCTAGAGCAGTGGGCCTATTCTGCTGTTGAAACGGAGCTTATCACGCCTAAAAATCACGATTTTGCGTGATGCAAATACACATCATACACAGAGCTTTGGCTCTGTGTGCGTGGAGATTTGGCGCTTTCAGCGACATAGCATGTGTAGTAGTGAGGAAAAATCGTGAAAATGGCTGTTATTTTAAAAATCACGCAAATTTTATCTCGCGAGCTCCTGGAGGTCCCGAGATGAAAAATTAAATGCATTTGAGGTGAAAATTGCTGTTTAACGCAAAGAAATAGTTATTAATATTCTTTCTATTAATTTTAAGAAATATATAATTCCCAAGTTTTCCAATTTTCCATATAAGTTCCCTATTAGTAGTTATGTTTCGATTTCAACGTTAATGTATGTTCAAAGAAAAGTTCTAATTTGTGACAATATGTTTTGTAAAAAAACATTGTTATTTTGTAAATAATGGAGAAGGAGTCAAAGGTCAAATCCGTGTTCATTTTTTATCTAAAATATAAACTATGAAAATCATGGTTAATTCCACCAAGTTGATAAATAATTTCAAAGAAAATAAGCCAAGCTTATTTTAACAGAACAATACCTTGTGGAAAGTGGCGAAAATTTATAATATTGTATTTTCATACAATGCAATGATCGGAACCATCGGAACCATCTTAGAGTAAATTCTACAGAATTCAGCAAAATTTGCCGGATGGGTGACTTTGTAATTAACTTTTGCGATGGTGGCGACGGTAGATGCTTCGATCTGACTACTTACTCCGGGAAAACAAATTTTCTTTCACAAAATCTACGAAATTTCAGACCAATCACTCATAAACAATACCCATCAAAACTTCGTTCTACAATTCCGTGTTTTTTCTTCTTTTTTTCCAGCGACATACTCAAGAGCATAAGTTTCATGCAGTGAAAAAATTACTGCTAAATTTATGAATACCAATTCTGACACATCCGTCTAAAATATATGCGACAATTCATAATTTATATGAATTACTTTCAAAATTTGTACACCATTTCCAACTTAATATTTCCCCCTTGCCTGCGATTTCTCGGGGTTTTACAGAAACACATAGTGAAAACTATAGATTAAAAGAGAAAATCATTGAAAATTTTAATTTTCTTGCTTGGCACAGTAGTTGCAAGAAAACTTATTAAAATTGGCTAAATTTATGAAATAGAATGTCCAACGGTAATTATTTTGAAATTTCATCACGCAGCCAAAGAGCGAATGAGAGAGTGCGAGCGAAAGCAAGAGTGTGCTCAAGATTGACAACTGCAGTGGAGTTAAATGTAGTTGATGGATTTTTCCAGAGTTTATCGCGAATTTTCTTAGTTTGTAAATTAAAAGGACAACAATTTTAGTCTCGTGAAAGGTGTTTATGTGCTTTACAGTGATTATTTTGTTCACAATTTCATTTAATGTGGGCCGAAGCCAGCCTCACACACACAAGCACTATCACGAAATTAGTGATATATCTGCGTTTCACAGCAGAAAAAGGGCCCAGATTTTGGCATTTTTAAAAAATTAAAAAAAAACTCCTAAGGGTGGGATCATGATGATTTTTGTGGGAATTTTTCCAAGAAAAAATTCAACTAATGATATTAATTGATTGGTAGAATTATTTGAAGTATTCTAATGTGATTCTCATTGAGAAATTTTAAGAATTGCGGCTTCTAGAGCAGATTTTGGCATTTTTAAAAAATTAAAAAAAAAAACTCCCAAGGGTGGGATCATGATGATTTTTGTGGGAATTTTTCCAAGAAAAAAATTCAACTAATGATATTAATTGATTTGTAGAATTATTTGAAGTATTCTAATGTGATTCTCATTGAGAAATTTTAAGAATTGCGGCTTCTAGAGCAGATTTTGGCATTTTTAAAAAAATTAAAAAAAAAACTCCCAAGGGTGGGATCATGATGATTTTTGGTGGGAATTTTTCCAAGAAAAAAATTCAACTAATGATATTAATTGATTGGTAGAATTATTTGAAGTATTCTAATGTGATTTTCATTGAGAAATTTTAAGAATTGCGGCTTCTAGAGCAGATTTTGGCATTTTTAAAAAATTAAAAAAAAAACTCCCAAGGGGGGGATCATGATGATTTTTGTGTGAATTTTTCCAAGAAAATAATTCAACTAATGATATTAATTGATTGGTAGAATTATTTGAAGTATTTTAATGTGATTTTCATTGAGAAATTTTAAGAATTGCGGCTTCTAGAGCAGATTTTGGCATTTTTAAAAAATTAAAAAAAAAACTCCCAAGGGTGGGATCATGATGATTTTTGTGGGAATTTTTCCAAGAAAAAAATTCAACTAATGATATTAATTGATTGGTAGAATTATTTGAAGTATTCTAATGTGATTCTCATTGAGAAATTTTAAGAATTGCGGCTTCTAGAGCAGATTTTGGCATTTTTAAAAAAATTAAAAAACTCCCAAGGGTGGGATCATGATGATTTTTGTGGGAATTTTTCCAAGAAACAAATTCAACTAATGATATTAATTGATTGATAGAATTACTTGAAGTATTCTAATGTGATTTTCATTGAGAAATTTTAAGAATTGCGGTTTCTAGAGCAGATTTTGGCATTTTTAAAAAATTAAAAAAAACTCCCAAGGGTGGGATCATGATGATTTTTGTGGGAATTTTTCCAAGAAAAAAATTCAACTAATGATATTAATTGATTGGTAGAATTATTTGAAGTATTTTAATGTGATTTTCATTGAGAAATTTTAAGAATTGCGGCTTCTAGAGCAGATTTTGGCATTTTTAAAAAATTAAAAAAAAAACTCCCAAGGGTGGGATCATGATGATTTTTGGTGGGAATTTTTCCAAGAAAAAAATTCAACTAATGATATTAATTGATTGGTAGAATTATTTGAAGTATTCTAATGTGATTTTCATTGAGAAATTTTAAGAATTGCGGCTTCTAGAGCAGATTTTGGCATTTTTAAAAAATTAAAAAAAAAAACTCCCAAGGGGGGGATCATGATGATTTTTGTGGGAATTTTTCCAAGAAAATAATTCAACTAATGATATTAATTGATTGGTAGAATTATTTGAAGTATTCTAATGTGATTCTCATTGAGAAATTTTAAGAATTGCGGCTTCTAGAGCAGATTTTGGCATTTTTAAAAAAATTAAAA
Source organism: Phlebotomus papatasi (assembly GCF_024763615.1). Taxonomy (NCBI): domain Eukaryota; kingdom Metazoa; phylum Arthropoda; class Insecta; order Diptera; family Psychodidae; genus Phlebotomus; species Phlebotomus papatasi. The sequence goes on from NW_026604475.1 coordinate 263,901, forward strand.
AAAAACTCCCAAGGGTGGGATCATGATGATTTTTGTGGGAATTTTTCCAAGAAAAAAATTCAACTAATGATATTAATTGATTGGTAGAATTATTTGAAGTATTCTAATGTGATTCTCATTGAGAAATTTTAAGAATTGCGGCTTCTAGAGCAGATTTTGGCATTTTTAAAAAATTAAAAAAAAAACTCCCAAGGGTGGGATCATGATGATTTTTGTGGGAATTTTTCCAAGAAAAAAATTCAACTAATGATATTAATTGATTGGTAGAATTATTTGAAGTATTCTAATGTGATTCTCATTGAGAAATTTTAAGAATTGCGGCTTCTAGAGCAGATTTTGGCATTTTTAAAAAAATTAAAAAAAAAACTCCCAAGGGTGGGATCATGATGATTTTTGGTGGGAATTTTTCCAAGAAAAAAATTCAACTAATGATATAAATTGATTGGTAGAATTATTTGAAGTATTCTAATGTGATTTTCATTGAGAAATTTTAAGAATTGCGGTTTCTAGAGCAGATTTTGGCATTTTTAAAAAATTAAAAAAAAACTCCTAAGGGTGGGATCATGATGATTTTTGTGGGAATTTTTCCAAGAAAAAAATTCAACTAATGATATTAATTGATTGGTAGAATTATTTGAAGTATTCTAATGTGATTTTCATTGATAAATTTTAAGAATTGCGGTTTTTAGAGCAGATTTTGGCATTTTTAAAAATTTAAAAAAAAAACTCCCAAGGGTGGGGTCATGATGATTTTTGGTGGGAATTTTTCCAAGAAAAAAATTCAACTAATGATATTAATTGATTGGTAGAATTATTTGAAGTATTCTAATGTGATTTTCATTGAGAAATTTTAAGAATTGCGGTTTCTAGAGCAGATTTTGGCATTTTTAAAAAATTAAAAAAAAACTCCTAAGGGTGGGATCATGATGATTTTTGGTGGGAATTTTTCCAAGAAAAAAATTCAACTAATGATATTAATTGATTGGTAGAATTATTTGAAGTATTCTAATGTGATTTTCATTGAGAAATTTTAAGAATTGCGGCTTCTAGAGCAGATTTTGGCATTTTTAAAAAAATTAAAAAAAAAACTCCCAAGGGTGGGATCATGATGATTTTTGGTGGGAATTTTTAGAAGAAAAAAATTCAACTAATGATATAAATTGATTGGTAGAATTATTTGAAGTATTCTAATGTGATTTTCATTGAGAAATTTTAAGAATTGCGGTTTCTAGAGCAGATTTTGGCATTTTTAAAAAATTAAAAAAAAACTCCTAAGGGTGGGATCATGATGATTTTTGTGGGAATTTTTCCAAGAAAAAAATTCAACTAATGATATTAATTGATTGGTAGAATTATTTGAAGTATTCTAATGTGATTCTCATTGAGAAATTTTAAGAATTGCGGCTTCTAGAGCAGATTTTGGCATTTTTAAAAAAATAAAAAAAAAACTCCCAAGGGTGGGATCATGATGATTTTTGTGGGAATTTTTCCAAGAAAATAATTCAACTAATGATATTAATTGATTGGTAGAATTATTTGAAGTATTCTAATGTGATTCTCATTGAGAAATTTTAAGAATTGCGGCTTCTAGAGCAGATTTTGGCATTTTTAAAAAAATTAAAAAAAAAAAACTCCCAAGGGTGGGATCATGATGATTTTTGGTGGGAATTTTTCCAAGAAAAAAATTCAACTAATGATATTAATTGATTGGTAGAATTATTTGAAGTATTCTAATGTGATTTTCATTGAGAAATTTTAAGAATTGCGGCTTCTAGAGCAGATTTTGGCATTTTTAAAAAATTAAAAAAAAACTCCCAAGGGTGGGATCATGATGATTTTTGGTGGGAATTTTTCCAAGAAAAAAATTCAACTAATGATATTAATTGATTGGTAGAATTATTTGAAGTATTCTAATGTGATTTTCATTGATAAATTTTAAGAATTGCGGTTTTTAGAGCAGATTTTGGCATTTTTAAAAAATTAAAAAAAAAAACTCCCAAGGGTGGGATCATGATGATTTTTGGTGGGAATTTTTCCAAGAAAAAAATTCAACTAATGATATTAATTGATTGGTAGAATTATTTGAAGTATTCTAATGTGATTTTCATTGAGAAATTTTAAGAATTGCGGCTTCTAGAGCAGATTTTGGCATTTTTAAAAAAATTAAAAAAAAAACTCCCAAGGGTGGGATCATGATGATTTTTGGTGGGAATTTTTCCAAGAAAAAAATTCAACTAATGATATAAATTGATTGGTAGAATTATTTGAAGTATTCTAATGTGATTTTCATTGAGAAATTTTAAGAATTGCGGTTTCTAGAGCAGATTTTGGCATTTTTAAAAAATTAAAAAAAAACTCCTAAGGGTGGGATCATGATGATTTTTGGTGGGAATTTTTCCAAGAAAAAAATTCAACTAATGATATTAATTGATTGGTAGAATTATTTGAAGTATTCTAATGTGATTTTCATTGAGAAATTTTAAGAATTGCGGCTTCTAGAGCAGATTTTGGCATTTTTAAAAAATTAAAAAAAAAACTCCCAAGGGTGGGATCATGATGATTTTTGTGGGAATTTTTCCAAGAAAAAAATTCAACTAATGATATTAATTGATTGGTAGAATTATTTGAAGTATTCTAATGTGATTCTCATTGAGAAATTTTAAGAATTGCGGCTTCTAGAGCAGATTTTGGCATTTTTAAAAAATTAAAAAAAAAACTCCCAAGGGTGGGATCATGATGATTTTTGGTGGGAATTTTTCCAAGAAAAAAATTCAACTAATGATATTAATTGATTGGTAGAATTATTTGAAGTATTTTAATGTGATTTTCATTGAGAAATTTTAAGAATTGCGGTTTCTAGAGCAGATTTTGGCATTTTTAAAAAATTAAAAAAAAAACTCCCAAGGGTGGGGTCATGATGATTTTTGGTGGGAATTTTTCCAAGAAAATAATTCAACTAATGATATTAATTGATTGGTAGAATTATTTGAAGTATTCTAATGTGATTTTCATTGAGAAATTTTAAGAATTGCGGCTTCTAGAGCAGATTTTGGCATTTTTAAAAAAATTAAAAAAAAACTCCCAAGGGTGGGATCATGATGATTTTTGGTGGGAATTTTTCCAAGAAAAAAATTCAACTAATGATATTAATTGATTGGTAGAATTATTTGAAGTATTCTAATGTGATTTTCATTGAGAAATTTTAAGAATTGCGGCTTCTAGAGCAGATTTTGGCATTTTTAAAAAATTAAAAAAAAAACTCCCAAGGGGGGGATCATGATGATTTTTGTGGGAATTTTTCCAAGAAAATAATTCAAGTAATGATATTAATTGATTGGTAGAATTATTTGAAGTATTTTAATGTGATTTTCATTGATAAATTTTAAGAATTGCGGTTTCTAGAGCAGATTTTGGCATTTTTAAAAATTTAAAAAAAAAACTCCCAAGGGTGGGGTCATGATGATTTTTGGTGGGAATTTTTCCAAGAAAAAAATTCAACTAATGATATTAATTGATTGGTAGAATTATTTGAAGTATTCTAATGTGATTTTCATTGAGAAATTTTAAGAATTGCGGCTTCTAGAGCAGATTTTGGCATTTTTAAAAAATTAAAAAAAAACTCCCAAGGGTGGGATCATGATGATTTTTGTGGGAATTTTTCCAAGAAAAAAATTCAACTAATGATATTAATTGATTGGTAGAATTATTTGAAGTATTCTAATGTGATTCTCATTGAGAAATTTTAAGAATTGCGGCTTCTAGAGCAGATTTTGGCATTTTTAAAAAATTAAAAAAAAAACTCCCAAGGGTGGGGTCATGATGATTTTTGGTGGGAATTTTTCCAAGAAAATAATTCAACTAATGATATTAATTGATTGGTAGAATTATTTGAAGTATTCTAATGTGATTTTCATTGATAAATTTTAAGAATTGCGGCTTCTAGAGCAGATTTTGGCATTTTTAAAAAATTAAAAAAAAAACTCCCAAGGGGGGGATCATGATGATTTTTGTGGGAATTTTTCCAAGAAAATAATTCAACTAATGATATTAATTGATTGGTAGAATTATTTGAAGTATTCTAATGTGATTTTCATTGATAAATTTTAAGAATTGCGGTTTTTAGAGCAGATTTTGGCATTTTTAAAAATTAAAAAAAAAAACTCCCAAGGGTGGGGTCATGATGATTTTTGGTGGGAATTTTTCCAAGAAAAAAATTCAACTAATGATATTAATTGATTGGTAGAATTATTTGAAGTATTCTAATGTGATTTTCATTGAGAAATTTTAAGAATCGCGGCTTCTAGAGCAGATTTTGGCATTTTTAAAAAATTAAAAAAAAAACTCCCAAGGGGGGGATCATGATGATTTTTGTGGGAATTTTTCCAAGAAAAAAATTCAACTAATGATATTAATTGATTGGTAGAATTATTTGAAGTATTCTAATGTGATTCTCATTAATTTTGGCATTGAGAAATTTTAAGAATTGCGGCTTCTAGAGCAGATTTTGGCATTTTTAAAAAATTAAAAAAAAAACTCCCAAGGGTGGGATCATGATGATTTTTGTGGGAATTTTTCCAAGATAATAATTCAACTAATGATATTAATTGATTGGTAGAATTATTTGAAGTATTCTAATGTGATTCTCATTGAGAAATTTTAAGAATTGCGGCTTCTAGAGCAGATTTTGGCATTTTTAAAAAAATTTAAAAAAAAACTCCCAAGGGTGGGATCATGATGATTTTTGGTGGGAATTTTTCCAAGAAAAAAATTCAACTAATGATATTAATTGATTGGTAGAATTATTTGAAGTATTCTAATGTGATTTTCATTGAGAAATTTTAAGAATTGCGGTTTCTAGAGCAGATTTTGGCATTTTTAAAAAATTAAAAAAAAACTCCTAAGGGTGGGATCATGATGATTTTTGTGGGAATTTTTCCAAGAAAAAAATTCAACTAATGATATTAATTGATTGGTAGAATTATTTGAAGTATTCTAATGTGATTCTCATTGAGAAATTTTAAGAATTGCGGCTTCTAGAGCAGATTTTGGCATTTTTAAAAAATTAAAAAAAAAACTCCCAAGGGTGGGATCATGATGATTTTTGTGGGAATTTTTCCAAGAAAATAATTCAACTAATGATATTAATTGATTGGTAGAATTATTTGAAGTATTCTAATGTGATTCTCATTGAGAAATTTTAAGAATTGCGGCTTCTAGAGCAGATTTTGGCATTTTTTAAAAAATTAAAAAAAAAACTCCCAAGGGTGGGATCATGATGATTTTTGGTGGGAATTTTTCCAAGAAAAAAATTCAACTAATGATATTAATTGATTGGTAGAATTATTTGAAGTATTCTAATGTGATTTTCATTGAGAAATTTTAAGAATTGCGGCTTCTAGAGCAGATTTTGGCATTTTTAAAAAATTAAAAAAAAAACTCCCAAGGGTGGGATAATGATGATTTTTGTGGGAATTTTTCCAAGAAAAAAATTCAACTAATGATATTAATTGATTGGTAGAATTATTTGAAGTATTCTAATGTGATTCTCATTGAGAAATTTTAAGAATTGCGGCTTCTAGAGCAGATTTTGGCATTTTTAAAAAAATTAAAAAAAAAACTCCCAAGGGTGGGATCATGATGATTTTTGGTGGGAATTTTTCCAAGAAAAAAATTCAACTAATGATATTAACTCTTTCGCGTCCCACTTTTATTCAGCAGATGAATTCATGCAAAATTGAGTTTTTCCTAATGCTTTATGATCAAATATAATAGTTCAGAGAGGAAAAAATTTTCCATTGCGTGAAAACTTGGAAAAACCCCGGGTCATATATGACCCTGTTGTCCTCAAGGGAATTGTATTTACCATTTTCAAAATCTATATCACGGGCTTTTTAAGAGTTTTTTTTGCTTGAAGTTACTAATTTGGCCAAAACCATGGCAAACTGGATTGTCTTGATGAACACTGTACTCCTGGTGTTCAAGGAATCTTCCTGGTAATCCCTTGAACAGTCACTGTCACAATATTTTGAGTGGTATTTGGCAAAAATAAACTTATCCAGATATTTATTCACACACAATACAATTGCACAATATGGGACGCTTGCAGAATACTCTAAAATATTGCAAAATATGTTATAATTCATTATATATAAGATGAAATGTCCAGGAGCAAGATGTCCCACCTGTATTTCGCAAAGAAAAACAATGTCCCAACTACATTTCGCTATAGGTTTGGGACAAAAACACTGTTACCCTTGGGGATCATAGGGTCATATATGACCCGGATAAATTCTACACGCTTTTCTGGAAAATTGAGAGTAATTTATTATATCAAAATATGCAATATACAATCTTTGGATATTCTATTTTGTGTTTCTAAAGAACTTTTTGCTGAAAAAAATAAATGAATATAAAAAATTTTGAAAAAGAAAAGTCATTTCACAAAGTTCGAAATTCGTGATTTTTGATCTCAAATATTTTCTTTTCCTGAATATCTGGAGTCTTGAGAAAATTAGCCAAGAATCTTACATCCTTCTATTATGATGTCCTGCATAAACCGATAGATTTCAATTAATGTAAATAGTCAAAAGAAATTGTTTTTTCCCCGGGTCATATATGACCCTAATGACGCGAAAGAGTTAATTGATTGGTAGAATTATTTGAAGTATTCTAATGTGATTTTCATTGATAAATTTTAAGAATTGCGGTTTCTAGAGCAGATTTTGGCATTTTTAAAAATTTAAAAAAAAAACTCCCAAGGGTGGGGTCATGATGATTTTTGGTGGGAATTTTTCCAAGAAAAAAATTCAACTAATGATATTAATTGATTGGTAGAATTATTTGAAGTATTCTAATGTGATTTTCATTGAGAAATTTTAAGAATTGCGGTTTCTAGAGCAGATTTTGGCATTTTTAAAAAATTAAAAAAAAACTCCTAAGGGTGGGATCATGATGATTTTTGGTGGGAATTTTTCCAAGAAAAAAATTCAACTAATGATATTAATTGATTGGTAGAATTATTTGAAGTATTCTAATGTGATTTTCATTGAGAAATTTTAAGAATTGCGGCTTCTAGAGCAGATTTTGGCATTTTTAAAAAAATTAAAAAAAAAAACTCCCAAGGGTGGGATCATGATGATTTTTGGTGGGAATTTTTCCAAGAAAAAAATTCAACTAATGATATAAATTGATTGGTAGAATTATTTGAAGTATTCTAATGTGATTTTCATTGAGAAATTTTAAGAATTGCGGTTTCTAGAGCAGATTTTGGCATTTTTAAAAAATTAAAAAAAAACTCCTAAGGGTGGGATCATGATGATTTTTGGTGGGAATTTTTCCAAGAAAAAAATTCAACTAATGATATTAATTGATTGGTAGAATTATTTGAAGTATTCTAATGTGATTTTCATTGAGAAATTTTAAGAATTGCGGTTTCTAGAGCAGATTTTGGCATTTTTAAAAAATTAAAAAAAAACTCCTAAGGGTGGGATCATGATGATTTTTGTGGGAATTTTTCCAAGAAAAAAATTCAACTAATGATATTAATTGATTGGTAGAATTATTTGAAGTATTCTAATGTGATTCTCATTGAGAAATTTTAAGAATTGCGGCTTCTAGAGCAGATTTTGGCATTTTTAAAAAAATTAAAAAAAAAAACTCCCAAGGGTGGGATCATGATGATTTTTGGTGGGAATTTTTCCAAGAAAAAAATTCAACTAATGATATTAATTGATTGGTAGAATTATTTGAAGTATTCTAATGTGATTCTCATTGAGAAATTTTAAGAATTGCGGCTTCTAGAGCAGATTTTGGCATTTTTAAAAAAATTAAAAAAAAAAACTCCCAAGGGTGGGATCATGATGATTTTTGGTGGGAATTTTTCCAAGAAAAAAATTCAACTAATGATATAAATTGATTGGTAGAATTATTTGAAGTATTCTAATGTGATTTTCATTGAGAAATTTTAAGAATTGCGGTTTCTAGAGCAGATTTTGGCATTTTTAAAAAATTAAAAAAAAACTCCTAAGGGTGGGATCATGATGATTTTTGGTGGGAATTTTTCCAAGAAAAAAATTCAACTAATGATATTAATTGATTGGTAGAATTATTTGAAGTATTCTAATGTGATTTTCATTGAGAAATTTTAAGAATTGCGGTTTCTAGAGCAGATTTTGGCATTTTTAAAAAATTAAAAAAAAACTCCCAAGGGTGGGATCATGATGATTTTTGTGGGAATTTTTCCAAGAAAATAATTCAACTAATGATATTAATTGATTGGTAGAATTATTTGAAGTATTCTAATGTGATTCTCATTGAGAAATTTTAAGAATTGCGGCTTCTAGAGCAGATTTTGGCATTTTTAAAAAAATTAAAAAAAAAAACTCCCAAGGGTGGGATCATGATGATTTTTGGTGGGAATTTTTCCAAGAAAAAAATTCTACTAATGATATTAATTGATTGGTAGAATTATTTGAAGTATTCTAATGTGATTTTCATTGAGAAATTTTAAGAATTGCGGCTTCTAGAGCAGATTTTGGCATTTTTAAAAAATTAAAAAAAAACTCCTAAGGGTGGGATCATGATGATTTTTGGTGGGAATTTTTCCAAGAAAAAAATTCAACTAATGATATTAATTGATTGGTAGAATTATTTGAAGTATTCTAATGTGATTTTCATTGAGAAATTTTAAGAATTGCGGCTTCTAGAGCAGATTTTGGCATTTTTAAAAAAATTAAAAAAAAACTCCCAAGGGTGGGATCATGATGATTTTTGTGGGAATTTTTCCAAGAAAAAAATTCAACTAATGATATTAATTGATTGGTAGAATTATTTGAAGTATTCTAATGTGATTCTCATTGAGAAATTTTAAGAATTGCGGTTTCTAGAGCAGATTTTGGCATTTTTAAAAAATTAAAAAAAAACTCCCAAGGGTGGGATCATGATGATTTTTGTGGGAATTTTTCCAAGAAAATAATTCAACTAATGATATTAATTGATTGGTAGAATTATTTGAAGTATTCTAATGTGATTCTCATTGAGAAATTTTAAGAATTGCGGCTTCTAGAGCAGATTTTGGCATTTTTAAAAAAATTAAAAAAAAAAACTCCCAAGGGTGGGATCATGATGATTTTTGGTGGGAATTTTTCCAAGAAAAAAATTCTACTAATGATATTAATTGATTGGTAGAATTATTTGAAGTATTCTAATGTGATTTTCATTGAGAAATTTTAAGAATTGCGGCTTCTAGAGCAGATTTTGGCATTTTTAAAAAATTAAAAAAAAAACTCCCAAGGGGGGGATCATGATGATTTTTGTGGGAATTTTTCCAAGAAAATAATTCAACTAATGATATTAATTGATTGGTAGAATTATTTGAAGTATTCTAATGTGATTTTCATTGATAAATTTTAAGAATTGCGGTTTTTAGAGCAGATTTTGGCATTTTTAAAAATTTAAAAAAAAAACTCCCAAGGGTGGGGTCATGATGATTTTTGGTGGGAATTTTTCCAAGAAAAAAATTCAACTAATGATATTAATTGATTGGTTTCAGAAGAATTTCGGTTCGACAGAATGTAGCAGGAAATAGACGGAGGCACTGAACCTTTCTTGATTTTCACAATTTTATTCTCTACGACGTTTCGAGGATGGATGTCCTCTTCATCAGGTATCGAATATGGCAGGGAAAATCACGTACAGGTGGGAGTTGTTACACTGCACTTGAACTTTGATCACAAATTGATCTGTGATTTTCACCATTCGACTGACCGACACAGAATCAATTCACATCAATTCACCGACACAGAATTCTGTGTCGGTCAGTCGAATGGTGAACATCACAGATCAATTTGTGATCAAAGTTCAAGTGCAGTGTAACAACTCCCACCTGTACGTGATTTTCCCTGCCATATTCGATACCTGATGAAGAGGACATCCATCCTCGAAACGTCGTAGAGAATAAAATTGTGAAAATCAAGAAAGGTTCAGTGCCTCCGTCTATTTCCTGTTAATTGATTGGTAGAATTATTTGAAGTATTCTAATGTGATTTTCATTGAGAAATTTTAAGAATTGCGGCTTCTAGAGCAGATTTTGGCATTTTTAA